>NW_027015934.1:2500-25000 GCF_036934945.1 Oncorhynchus masou masou | reverse complement strand
AAGTATCCCACTCCATAAGTGTCCTGCTCTATGTAGACCAGGGCCCAAAGTATCCCACTCCATAAGTGGATAGGGTGCCATTTAGGATACACCCATAAAGTAAATCATCTCCTTTCCACCAGGTGATAATACAGCCTTTAAATGCTCAAAAATAAAACACTACTGGCATATTTTCCTTAGAGTGCTACCCTAAGACTAACGGACGAGGAACAAAGACCTTCATTATTTTGGTTCCTAGTTCATATATAATATTCTGTCCCCGAGGACTGAAGTGAAAAAAATTATTTGGTACAACGAATAGACTTTTACATGACGTCACAACAATCAATCAAATTTATAAAGGCCTTTTTACATCAGCTGATATCTCAAAGTGCCGTACAGAAACCCAGCCTAAACCCCCAAACAGCAAGCAATGCAGGTGTAGAAGCATGGTGGCTAGGAAAAACTCCCTAGAAAGGCAGGAACCTTGGAAGAAACCTATAGAGGAACCAGGCTCTGAGGGGTGGCCAGTCCTCTTCTGGCTGTGCCGGGTTGAGATTATTAGAGTACAACAGGTCACTACACTCATACCTGATATTACAACACTCTTACCTGAGGTCACTACACTCATACCTGATATTACAACACTCTAACCTGAGGTCACTACACTCATACCTGATATTACAACACTCTAACCTGAGGTCACTACACTCATACCTGATATTACAACACTCTTACCTGAGGTCACTACACTCATACCTGATATTACAACACTCTAACCTGAGGTCACTACACTCATACCTGATATTACAACACTCTAACCTGAGGTCACTACACTCATACCTGATATTACAACACTCTAACCTGAGGTCACTACACTCATACCTGATATTACAGCACTCTAACCTGAGGTCACTACACTCATACCTGATATTACAACACTCTTACCTGAGGTCACTACACTCATACCTGATATTACAGCACTCTAACCTGAGGTCACTACACTCATACCTGATATTACAACACTCTAACCTGAGGTCACTACACTCATACCTGATATTACAACACTCTAACCTGAGGTCACTACACTCATACCTGATATTACAACACTCTAACTGAGGTCACTACACTCATACCTGATATTACAACACTCTAACCTGAGGTCACTACACTCATACCTGATATTACAACACTCTAACCTGAGGTCACTACACTCATACCTGATATTACAGCACTCTTACCTGAGGTCACTACACTCATACCTGATATTACAACACTCTTGCTAACAAGTTTTAAAAAACGCAAACAGGTAGTACAAGTGGTCAGATGAAGCAGATGCTAAACTACAGCAGTGGTTCCCAAACTGTGGGGTCGGACGGGGGGGCAAAACAAATTTTTTTTTGTAAGAACTCAGTCCAGCTTTAAACTTACTCCTCCTGAAAGTGATCATAGTAGAATGTACAAGGTGACATTTCTGAATGGGGTATGACATCATCAGCTCCTCTTGTCATGTTAGTCGTTGTTCCCATTAGAGAGATGTTCATAACTAGTCAGGTATGTCCAGATCAATCAGCCCATGGACGTCTTTTCATTTACTTAGAGAGATGTTTATAACTAGTCAGGAATGTCCAGATCAATCAGCCCATGGACGTCTTTTCATTTACTTAGAGAGATGTTTATAACTAGTCAGGAATGTCCAGATCAATCAGCCCATGGCCATCTTTTCATTTACTTTTTTTAGCTCATAAATATTGTTGTAGTTTTTGAGTCACTCAGATATCACATGAATACACATTAGACATGGGGGGTCATGAATACACATTAGACATGGGGGGTCATGAATACACATTAGACATGGGGGGTCATGAATACACATTAGACATGGGGGGTCATGAATACACATTAGACATGGGGGGGTCATGAATACACATTAGACATGGGGGATCATGAATACACATTAGACATGGGGGGTCATGAATACACATTAGACATGGGGGGTCATGAATACACATTAGACATGGGGGTCATGAATACACATTAGACGTGACAAAATGCATAGAATTGCAAGAAAATAATGTGCTTTAAAACGGCAAAACGTTCTTTGCACCCCGTGATAAAAATGTGTATAATTGCAGGAAATAAGAGCCCCTGAGTTACAGGACTGTTTCGCTAGCACAGCCTGGAATATGTCCTGCGCCTACCAGACGAGCTAAATGCCTTCTATGGTAGCTTTCGAGGCAAGCAACACTGAACCATGCGTGAGAGCGCCATCTGTTCCCGGAAGACTGTGTGATCACGCTGTCCATAGTTGATGTGAGTAAGACCTTTAAACAGGTCCACATTCACAAGGCCGCAGGGCCAGACGGATAACCAGGACACGTTCTCTGACATGTTCAACCTCTTACCGACCCAGTATTTAATATCTACATGTTTCAAGCAGAACACCATAGTCCCTGTGCCCAAGAGAGCCAAGGTCACCTGTCTAAATGACTACCGCCCAGTAGCACTCCCAAGACAATGTCATCTTTCACCTCCTACCTGACTAACTCTACCAACACAAACCAACAGCCACTGTCCTTCACCTCGTACCTGACTAACTCTACCAACACAAACCAACAGCCACTGTCTTTCTCCTCCTACCTGACTAACTCTACCAACACAAACCAACAGTCACTGTCTTTCTCCTCCTACCTGACTAACTCTACCAACACAAACCAACAGCCACTGTCTTTCTCCTCCTACCTGACTAACTCTACCAACACAAACCAACAGCCACTGTCTCTCTCCTCCTACCTGACTAACTCTACCAACACAAACCAACAGTCACTGTCTTTCTCCTCCTACCTGACTAACTCTACCAACACAAACCAACAGCCACTGTCTTTCTCTAGTCCTACCTGACTAACTCTACCAACACAAACCAACAGCCACTGTCTTTCTCCTCCTACCTGACTAACTCTACCAACACAAACCAACAGCCACTGTCCTTCTCCTCCTACCTGACTAACTCTACCAACACAAACCAACAGCCACTGTCTTTCTCCTCCTACCTGACTAACTCTACCAACACAAACCAACAGCCACTGTCTTTCTCCTCCTACCTGACTAACTCTACCAACACAAACCAACAGCCACTGTCTCTCTCCTCCTACCTGACTAACTCTACCAACACAAACCAACAGCCACTGTCTCTCTCCTCCTACCTGACTAACTCTACCAACACAAACCAACAGCCACTGTCTTTCTCCTCCTACCTGACTAACTCTACCAACACAAACCAACAGCCACTGTCTCTCTCCTCCTACCTGACTAACTCTACCAACACAAACCAACAGCCACTGTCTTTCTCCTCCTACCTGACTAACTCTACCAACACAAACCAACAGCCACTGTCTTTCACATCCTACCTGACTAACTCTACCAACACAAACCAACAGCCACTGTCTCTCTCCTCCTACCTGACTAACTCTACCAACACAAACCAACAGCCACTGTCTTTCTCCTCCTACCTGACTAACTCTACCAACACAAACCAACAGCCACTGTCTCTCTCCTCCTACCTGACTAACTCTACCAACACAAACCAACAGCCACTGTCTTTCTCCTCCTACCTGACTAACTCTACCAACACAAACCAACAGCCACTGTCTTTCTCCTCCTACCTGACTAACTCTACCAACACAAACCAACAGCCACTGTCTTTCTCCTCCTACCTGACTAACTCTACCAACACAAACCAACAGCCACTGTCTTTCTCCTCCTACCTGACTAACTCTACCAACACAAACCAACAGCCACTGTCTCTCTCCTCCTACCTGACTAACTCTACCAACACAAACCAACAGCCACTGTCTCTCTCCTCCTACCTGACTAACTCTACCAACACAAACCAACAGCCACTGTCTCTCTCCTCCTACCTGACTAACTCTACCAACACAAACCAACAGCCACTGTCTTTCTCCTCCTACCTGACTAACTCCACCAACACAAACCAACAGCCACTGTCTTTCTCCTCCTACCTGACTAACTCTACCAACACAAACCAACAGCCACTGTCCTTCTCCTCCTACCTGACTAACTCTACCAACACAAACCAACAGCCACTGTCTCTCTCCTCCTACCCGACTAACTCTACCAACACAAACCAACAGCCACTGTCTCTCTCCTCCTACCTGACTAACTCTACCAACACAAACCAACAGCCACTGTCTCTCTCCTCCTACCTGACTAACTCTACCAACACAAACCAACAGCCACTGTCTCTCTCCTCCTACCTGACTAACTCTACCAACACAAACCAACAGCCACTGTCCTTCACCTCCTACCTGACTAACTCTACCAACACAAACCAACAGCCACTGTCCTTCTCCTCCTACCTGACTAACTCTACCAACACAAACCAACAGCCACTGTCTTTCTCCTCCTACCTGACTAACTCTACCAACACAAACCAACAGCCACTGTCTCTCTCCTCCTACCTGACTAACTCTACCAACACAAACCAACAGCCACTGTCTTTCTCCTCCTACCTGACTAACTCTACCAACACAAACCAACAGCCACTGTCTCTCTCCTCCTACCTGACTAACTCTACCAACACAAACCAACAGCCACTGTCTCTCTCCTCCTACCTGACTAACTCTACCAACACAAACCAACAGCCACTGTCTTTCTCCTCCTACCTGACTAACTCTACCAACACAAACCAACAGCCACTGTCTCTCTCCTCCTACCTGACTAACTCTACCAACACAAACCAACAGCCACTGTCTTTCTCCTCCTACCTGACTAACTCTACCAACACAAACCAACAGCCACTGTCTCTCTCCTCCTACCTGACTAACTCTACCAACACAAACCAACAGCCACTGTCTCTCTCCTCCTACCTGACTAACTCTACCAACACAAACCAACAGCCACTGTCTTTCTCCTCCTACCTGACTAACTCTACCAACACAAACCAACAGCCACTGTCTCTCTCCTCCTACCTGACTAACTCTACCAACACAAACCAACAGCCACTGTCCTTCTCCTCCTACCTGACTAACTCTACCAACACAAACCAACAGCCACTGTCCTTCTCCTCCTACCTGACTAACTCTACCAACACAAACCAACAGCCACTGTCTTTCTCCTCCTACCTGACTAACTCTACCAACACAAACCAACAGCCACTGTCCTTCACCTCCTACCTGACTAACTCTACCAACACAAACCAACAGCCACTGTCTCTCTCCTCCTACCTGACTAACTCTACCAACACAAACCAACAGCCACTGTCCTTCTCCTCCTACCTGACTAACTCTACCAACACAAACCAACAGCCACTGTCTTTCTCCTCCTACCTGACTAACTCTACCAACACAAACCAACAGCCACTGTCCTTCTCCTCCTACCTGACTAACTCTACCAACACAAACCAACAGCCACTGTCCTTCTCCTCCTACCTGACTAACTCTACCAACACAAACCAACAGCCACTGTCTTTCTCCTCCTACCTGACTAACTCTACCAACACAAACCAACAGCCACTGTCCTTCACCTCCTACCTGACTAACTCTACCAACACAAACCAACAGCCACTGTCCTTCTCCTCCTACCTGACTAACTCTACCAACACAAACCAACAGCCACTGTCTCTCTCCTCCTACCTGACTAACTCTACCAACACAAACCAACAGCCACTGTCTCTCTCCTCCTACCTGACTAACTCTACCAACACAAACCAACAGCCACTGTCCTTCACCTCCTACCTGACTAACTCTACCAACACAAACCAACAGCCACTGTCCTTCTCCTCCTACCTGACTAACTCTACCAACACAAACCAACAGCCACTGTCTTTCTCCTCCTACCTGACTAACTCTACCAACACAAACCAACAGCCACTGTCTTTCTCCTCCTACCTGACTAACTCTACCAACACAAACCAACAGCCACTGTCTTTCTCCTCCTACCTGACTAACTCTACCAACACAAACCAACAGCCACTGTCCCTCTCCTCCTACCTGACTAACTCTACCAACACAAACCAACAGCCACTGTCTTTCTCCTCCTACCTGACTAACTCTACCAACACAAACCAACAGCCACTGTCTCTCTCCTCCTACCTGACTAACTCTACCAACACAAACCAACAGCCACTGTCCTTCACCTCCTACCTGACTAACTCTACCAACACAAACCAACAGCCACTGTCCTTCTCCTCCTACCTGACTAACTCTACCAACACAAACCAACAGCCACTGTCCTTCTCCTCCTACCTGACTAACTCTACCAACACAAACCAACAGCCACTGTCTTTCTCCTCCTACCTGACTAACTCTACCAACACAAACCAACAGCCACTGTCTCTCTCCTCCTACCTGACTAACTCTACCAACACAAACCAACAGCTACTGTCTCTCTCCTCCTACCTGACTAACTCTACCAACACAAACCAACAGCCACTGTCTTTCTCCTCCTACTTGACTAACTCTACCAACACAAACCAACAGCCACTGTCCTTCTCCTCCTACCTGACTAACTCTACCAACACAAACCAACAGCCACTGTTTTTCTCCTCCTACCTGACTAACTCTACCAACACAAACCAACAGCCACTGTCTCTCTCCTCCTACCTGACTAACTCTACCAACACAAACCAACAGCCACTGTCTTTCTCCTCCTACCTGACTAACTCTACCAACACAAACCAACAGCCACTGTCTCTCTCCTCCTACCTGACTAACTCTACCAACACAAACCAACAGCCACTGTCTCTCTCCTCCTACCTGACTAACTCTACCAACACAAACCAACAGACACTGTCTCTCTCCTCCTACCTGACTAACTCTACCAACACAAACCAACAGCCACTGTCTCTCTCCTCCTACCTGACTAACTCTACCAACACAAACCAACAGCCACTGTCTTTCTCCTCCTACCTGACTAACTCTACCAACACAAACCAACAGCCACTGTCTTTCTCCTCCTACCTGACTAACTCTACCAACACAAACCAACAGCCACTGTCTCTCTCCTCCTACCTGACTAACTCTACCAACACAAACCAACAGCCACTGTCTTTCTCCTCCTACCTGACTAACTCTACCAACACAAACCAACAGCCACTGTCTTTCTCCTCCTACCTGACTAACTCTACCAACACAAACCAACAGCCACTGTCTCTCTCCTCCTACCTGACTAACTCTACCAACACAAACCAACAGCCACTGTCTCTCTCCTCCTACCTGACTGATCCTAGCCTGCTGGGGATTTACTGTTGAGATGAGCTGAATTACAAACTACATCTGTTCATGTGACCTCAAGGGCTGCTTCCCAAACAACACCCTATTCCCTACATAGCGCAACAACTAGTCCTATTTGCCCGTGGTCAACAGTAGTGCACTATAGGGAATAGAGTGCCGTTTGGGAAGCAGCCCCAGTTACAAAGCAGCAGAGGGTAAAGTATCACAGTGCTTCAATATTTAACAGTTTTTCAGAGGTGACTGGATCTGGGAGGTGTCAATGGTGGAGGAGAGACTGCTGGGATATCATGACTCAACACACTTCAGGTATCAACACAGTGGAGAGGAGACTGCTGGGATATCATGACTCAACAGACTTCAGGTATCAACACAGTGGAGAGGAGACTGCTGGGATATCATGACTCAACAGACTTCAGGTATCAACACAGTGGAGAGGAGACTGCTGGGATATCATGACTCAACAGACTTCAGGTATCAACACAGTGGAGAGGAGACTGCTGGGATATCATGACTCAACAGAGATCAGGTATCAACACAGTGGAGAGGAGACTGCTGGGATATCATGACTCAACACACTTCAGGTATCAACACAGTGGAGAGGAGACTGCTGGGATATCATGACTCAACAGAGATCAGGTATCAACACAGTGGAGAGGAGACTGCTGGGATATCATGACTCAACACACTTCAGGTATCAACACAGTGGAGAGGAGACTGCTGGGATATCATGACTCAACAGAGATCAGGTATCAACACAGTGGAGAGGAGACTGCTGGGATATCATGACTCAACACACTTCAGGTATCAACACAGTGGAGAGGAGACTGCTGGGATATCATGACTCAACAGACTTCAGGTATCAACACAGTGGAGAGGAGCCTGCTGGGATATCATGACTCAACAGAGATCAGGTATCAACACAGTGGAGAGGAGACTGCTGGGATATCATGACTCAACAGAGATCAGGTATCAACACAGTGGAGAGGAGACTGCTGGGATATCATGACTCAACAGACTTCAGGTATCACCACAGTGGAGAGGAGACTGCTGGGATATCATGACTCAACAGAGATCAGGTATCAACACAGTGGAGAGGAGACTGCTGGGATATCATGACTCAACAGAGATCAGGTATCAACACAGTGGAGAGGAGACTGCTGGGATATCATGACTCAACAGAGATCAGGTATCACCACAGTGGAGGAGAGACTGCTGGTAATCAGAATGATTTCTCTGAACAGTACACTCTCAAACACATAGACCCCCCCGAACGCAGCTCACTCTCCACATCCCAATCACCCTGAATTCTGATCACCTGTTCACACACCTGTATGTCATTATCACACACTATTTAGTTCAGTTCTTTGCACCTCATCATTGTGAGGTATTGTTGTTTTGATACACATTCTATTCGGAGCTCTGTTTATTTCCATATTAGTCCTCCTGTGTGTTGTAGTTCTTGGCCATCCTCACTAACAACTCCTTTTTGCCTTTTCCCTGCCTGTACTGTTACCTTGTATGACCTTCTGCCTGCCCCTGGACCCAGCTACCTGCCCCTGGACCCAGCTACCTGCCTCCTCCTGTGTATGACCCTCTGCCTGCCCCTGGACCCAGCTACCTGCCTCCTCCTGTGTATGATCTTCTCTACCTGCCCCTGGACCCAGCTACCTGCCTCCTCCTGTACATGACCTTCTACCTGCCCCTGGACCCAGCTACCTGCCTCCTCCTGTGTATGACCTTCTGCCTGCCCCTGGACCCAGCTACCTGCCTCCTCCTGTGTATGACCTTCTACCTGCCCCTGGACCCAGCTACCTGCCTCCTCCTGTGTATGACCTTCTACCTGCCCCTGGACCCAGCTACCTGCCTCCTCCTGTACATGACCTTCTACCTGCCCCTGGACCCAGCTACCTGCCTCCTCCTGTGTATGACCTTCTACCTGCCCCTGGACCCAGCTACCTGCCTCCTCCTGTGTATGATCTTCTACCTGCCCCTGGACCCAGCTACCTGCCTCCTCCTGTGTATGACCTTCTACCTGCCCCTGGACCCAGCTACCTGCCTCCTCCTGTACATGACCTTCTACCTGCCCCTGGACCCAGCTACCTGCCTCCTCCTGTGTATGACCTTCTACCTGCCCCTGGACCCAGCTACCTGCCTCCTCCTGTGTATGACCTTCTACCTGCTCCTGGACCCAGCTACCTGCCTCCTCCTGTGTATGACCTTCTACCTGCCCCTGGACCCAGCTACCTGCCCCTGGACCCAGCTACCTGCCTCCTCCTGTGTATGACCTTCTACCTGCCCCTGGACCCAGCTACCTGCCTCCTCCTGTGTATGACCTTCTACCTGCCCCTGGACCCAGCTACCTGCCTCCTCCTGTGTATGATCTTCTACCTGCCCCTGGACCCAGCTACCTGCCTCCTCCTGTGTATGACCTTCTACCTGCCCCTGGACCCAGCTACCTGCCCCTGGACCCAGCTACCTGCCTCCTCCTGTGTATGACCTTCTACCTGCCCCTGGACCCAGCTACCTGCCTCCTCCTGTGTATGACCTTCTACCTGCCCCTGGACCCAGCTACCTGCCTCCTCCTGTGTATGACCTTCTACCTGCCCCTGGACCCAGCTACCTGCCTCCTCCTGTGTATGACCTTCTGCCTGCCCCTGGACCCAGCTACCTGCCCCTGGACCCAGCTACCTGCCTCCTCCTGTGTATGACCTTCTGCCTACCCCTGGACCCAGCTACCTGCCTCCTCCTGTGTATGACCTTCTGCCTACCCCTGGACCCAGCTACCTGCCTCCTCCTGTGTATGACCTTCTGCCTACCCCTGGACCCAGCTACCTGCCTCCTCCTGTGTATGACCTTCTGCCTACCCCTGGACCCAGCTACTTGCCTCCTCCTGTGTATGACCTTCTGCCTACCCCTGGACCCAGCTACCTGCCTCCTCCTGTGTATGACCTTCTGCCTGCCCCTGGACCCAGCTACCTGCCCCTGGACCCAGCTACCTGCCTCCTCCTGTGGTCCTTTGCAATAAACACCTGCTGTGCCCTGCGCTTGAAACCAGCTCTCTGTCTCCCATCGTGTTCATTACAAGTACTGACATAACGTCAGGCCTGCTGTAACTACAGAGAACCAGTCACCCTGACATAAGACCTGCTGTAACTACAGAGAACCAGTCACCCTGACATAAGACCTGCTGTAACTACAGAGAACTAGTCCCCCTGACATAAGACCTGCTGTAACTACAGAGAACCAGTCCCCCTGACATAAGACCTGCTATAACTACAGAGAACTAGTCACCCTGACATAAGACCTGCTATAACTACAGAGAACTAGTCCCCTGACATAAGGTCAGACCTGCTATAACTACAGATAACTAGTCCCCCTGACATAAGACCTGCTATAACTACAGAGAACTAGTCACCCTGACATAAGACCTGCTATAACTACAGAGAACTAGTCCCCCTGACATAAGGTCAGACCTGCTATAACTACAGATAACCAGTCACCCTGACATAAGACCTGTTATAACTACAGAGAACCAGTCCCCCTGACATAAGACCTGCTATAACTACAGAGAACCAGTCACCCTGACATAAGACCTGCTATAACTACAGAGAACTAGTCACCCTGACATAAGACCTGTTATAACTACAGAGAACTAGTCCCCCTGACATAAGACCTGCTATAACTACAGAGAACTAGTCCCCCTGACATAAGACCTGCTATAACTGCAAGTACTGTAATCAGTATAGTTTCTCTGAACATACAGTATAGCGATGACAACAACACTAGAATACACTAACAGTACTCTAGCTATCTGTTAAGGACACTTGGGCTATCTGTATTTAGCTAGATAGTTCACTCAGAAAAAATTGTCAGTCCTGGAATCCATAATGTAGATTCTAGCATGAATGATTGTGTCCAACTCCTTAACACAATGTGCTTTCACAAAATGGTGGTTGGTGACACGGGATACCCAGTAATTAGTTCTGAGGTCTGACTAGTTTCTCCTGTGCTGTGGCGACAGACTGCCTATAAACAGACACACCCACAGGGTCAGACACACCCACATGGCCAGACACACCCACATGGCCAGACACACCCACATGGCCAGACACACCCACATGGCCAGACACACCCACATGGCCAGACACACCCACATGTCAGACACACCCACATGGGCAGACACACCCACATGGGCAGACACACCCACATGTCAGACACACCCACATGTCAGACACACCCACATGGGCAGACACACCCACATGGGCAGACACACCCACATGGGCAGACACACCCACATATCAGACACACCCACATGGGCAGACACACCCACATGTCAGACACACCCACATGGGCAGACACACCCACATGGGCAGACACACCCACATGGGCAGACACACCCACATATCAGACACACCCACATGGGCAGACACACCCACATGGGCAGACACACCCACATGGGCAGACACACCCACATGGCCCTGTGGTTCTGGAGAACAGTTAGTGAAACCCACACAGAGCCTGTAACTACGGCCCTGTGGTTCTGGAGAACAGTTAGTGAAACCCACACAAAGCCTGTAACTACGGCCCTGTGGTTCTGGAGAACAGTTAGTGAAACCCACACAAAGTCTGTAACTACGGCCCTGTGGTTCTGGAGAACAGTTAGTGAAACCCACACAAAGCATGTAACTACGGCCCTGTGGTTCTGGAGAACAGTTAGTGAAACCCACACAAAGCCTGTAACTACGGCCCTGTGGTTCTGGAGAACAGTTAGTGAAACCCACACAAAGTCTGTAACTACGGCCCTGTGGTTCTGGAGAACAGTTAGTGAAACCCACACAGAGCCTGTAACTACGGCCCTGTGGTTCTGGAGAACAGTTAGTGAAACCCACACAAAGCCTGTAACTACGGCCCTGTGGTTCTGGAGAACAGTTAGTGAAACCCACACAGAGCCTGTAACTACAGCCCTGTGGTTCTGGAGAACAGTTAGTGAAACCCACACAGAGCCTGTAACTACGGCCCTGTGGTTCTGGAGAACAGTTAGTGAAACCCACACAAAGCCTGTAACTACGGCCCTGTGGTTCTGGAGAACAGTTTGTGAAACCCACACAAAGCCTGTAACTACGGCCCTGTGGTTCTAGAACTACAGAGAAGGAGGAGAGAGGAGAGTGGTGGCTATAGAAACATACTGAACTATGGACTTTTGTTCCGTCATGCTGCTGTGACACGCTATGTCTGTGACACAAATGGAACCCTATTCCCTATAGTCCACTACTGTAGACAGAAGTAGTGCACTACATAGGGGAATAGAGTGCCATTTGGGACTCAGAGTAACTCTGTCCTCCATACAGCCCCGTGGCTCCAGCCCCGCCCACATCATAAGTGTTATTGCTTCGGAACAATAACAGTAAAAGCCAACAAGCTGGAAATGTCTGAAGGATGTTTATGTGTTCCTGCTATAACTACAGAGAACTAGTCACCCTGACATAAGACCTGCTATAACTACAGATAACTAGTCACCCTGACATAAGGTCAGAACTGCTGTAACTACAGAGAACTAGTCACCCTGACATAAGACCTGTTATAACTACAGAGAACTAGTCACCCTGATATAAGACCTGTTATAACTACAGAGAACTAGTCACCCTGATATAAGACCTGTTATAACTACAGAGAACTAGTCACCCTGACATAAGACCTGCTATAACTACAGAGAACTAGTCCCCCTGACATAAGACCTGCTATAACTACAGAGAACTAGTCACCCTGACATAAGGTCAGACCTGCTATAACTACAGAGAACTAGTCCCCCTGACATAAGACCTGCTGTAACTACAGAGAACTAGTCACCCTGACATAAGATCTGTTATAACTACAGAGAACTAGTCCCCCTGACATAAGACCTGCTATAACTACAGAGAACTAGTCACCCTGACATAAGACCTGTTATAACTACAGAGAACTAGTCACCCTGACATAAGACCTGTTATAACTACAGAGAACTAGTCACCCTGACATAAGACATGTTATAACTACAGAGAACTAGTCACCCTGACATAAGGTCAGACCTGCTATAAATACAGAGAACTAGTCACCCTGACATAAGACCTGCTATAACTACAGAGATCTAGTCACCCGGACATTACGTCAGACCACCCTGCTATAACTACAGAGAACTAGTCACCCTGATATAAGACCTGCTATAACTACAGAGAACTAGTCACCCTGACATAAGACCTGCTATAACTACAGAGAACTAGTCCCCCTGACATAAGGTCAGGCTTGTCCTGGGTTGTACTGGCTGTTTTGGTAACAAAACAAGAACAGGCACACACACACACACACACACAGGCACGTGCGCAAGCAGATCAGACACGCACACAATCACACGCAGGGGTTGTTTTCCTGGTCAGGATGGTAGAAACAGAACGGCGCTGTGGAGGGAGCCGCTTTGAGAACAGCTCTTTGTCCTTAAAGAGGGAAACAACGAGGAAGCCACAGCTTCTGTCCCAAATGGCATACTATTCTCTGTATAGTGCACTATGTAGGCAATGGGTCCTGGTCAAAAGTAGTGCACTGTAAAGGGAATAGGGCGCCATTTGGGACGAACTTACAGTCAAGTGGGCTGATTGTTCCAGGACAAACAAAACTAGCATGAGGCATGCTATGCTGCTAACAGACATATACCACAACTGATTCATGATGCTAGATGCTGATTACTCCCATAGACTACAACTGATTCATGATGCTAGATGCTGATTACTCCCATAGACCACAACTGATTCATGATGGTAGATGCTGCTAACAGACAAAGACTACAACTGATTCATGATGCTAGATGCTGATTACTCCCATAGACTACAACTGATTCATGATGCTAGATGCTGATTACTCCCATAGACTACAACTGATTCATGATGTTAGATGCTGATTACTCCCATAGACTACAACTGATTCATGATGCTAGATGCTGATTGCTCCCATAGACTACAACTGATTCATGATGCTAGATGCTGATTACTCCCATAGACTACAACTGATTCATGATGCTAGATGCTGATTACTCCCATAGACTACAACTGATTCATGATGCTAGATGCTGATTACTCCCATAGACTACAACTGATTCATGATGGTAGATGCTGCTAACAGACATATACCACAACTGATTCATGATGCTAGATGCTGCTAACACCCATAGACTACAACTGATTCATGATGCTAGATACTGCTAACAGACAAAGACTACAACTGATTCATGATGCTAGATGCTGCTAACAGACAAAGACTACAACTGATTCGTGCCGGAATAGGAAAACAAATATTTATTTTATTTTTGCCTTGTGTGACCCCTGTGTGCGTGTTCCTAGTCGTTGCGGCACAGTGCTCCGTGATGCCTTCTTAACTTCCTGATGAGTGGCCCTTCTCTGGTGTTCTGCCACAGGCAAACACACACCCTTTCTGGGAATGGGAGAGCCAGTGGTAATCAGGGAAGATTTCATTCGTTAGAATGAACACATTGACCCACTTCTATTGTGAGGCCGTTACGTCAATACTGTGTGTGTGTGTGTGTGTGTGTGTGTGTGTGTGTGTGTGTGTGTGTGTGTGTGTGTGTGTGTGTGTGTGTGTGTGTGTGTGTGTGTGTGTGTGTGTGTGTGTGTGTGTGTGTGTGTGTGTGTGTGTGTGTGTGTGTGTGTGTGTGTGTGTGTGTGTGTGTGTACAGTAGCTCCAGTACATCTGTGGCCAAACAGCAGAATCTCCCCTCAGGCCCTAACTCTCATTATGTCACAGTAGCTGCTCTCTTATGTAAACACCCTCATTCACAGTCAGTAGCCAGGAGAGACAGGAGGGACAGGAGAGACAGGAGAGACAGGGGGGACGGGGGAGACAGGAGAGACAGGAGAGACAGGGGACAGGAGAGACAGGAGAGACAGGGGGGACGGGGGGGACGGGGGAGACAGGAGAAACAGGGGACAGGGGAGACAGGAGAAACAGGGGACAGGGGAGACAGGAGAGACAGGGGAGACAGGAGAGAGAGGAGAGACAGGGGAGACAGGGGAGACGGGAGAGACGGGAGAGACAGGAGAGACAGGGGAGACAGGAGAGACAGGAGAGACAGGGGAGACAGGAGAGTCAGGAGAGACAGGGGAGACAGGATAGGCAGGGGAGACAGGAGAGACAGGGGAGACAGGAGAGACAGGGGAGACAGGAGAGACAGGGGAGACAGGGGAGACAGGAGAAACAGGAGAGACAGGAGAGACAGGAGAGACAGAAGGTCCCATGGGTCAAACACACAGATTATAACACTGTTAGTTCATAGAGAGGTCAAACACACAGATTATAACACTGTTAGTTCATAGAGAGGTCTAACACACAGATTATAACACTGTTAGTTCATAGAGAGGTCAAATACACAGATTAAAACACTGTTAGTTCATAGAGAGGTCAAACACACAGATTATAACACTGTTAGTTCATAGAGAGGTCAAACACACATATTATAACACTGTTAGTTCATAGAGAGGTCAAACACACAGATTATAACACGGTTGGTTCATAGAGAGGTCAAACACACAGATTAGAACACTGTTAGTTCATAGAGAGGTCAAACACACAGATTAGAACACTGTTGGTTCATAGAGAGGTCAAACACACAGATTATAACACTGTTAGTTCATAGAGAGGTCAAACACACAGATTATAACACTGTTAGTTCATAGAGAGGTCAAACACACAGATTATAACACTGTTAGTTCATAGAGAGGTCAAACACACAGATTATAACACTGTTAGTTCATAGAGAGGTCAAACACACAGATTATAACACTGTTAGTTCATAGAGAGGTCAAACACACAGATTATAACACGGTTGGTTCATAGAGAGGTCAAACACACAGATTAGAACACTGTTAGTTCATAGAGAGGTCAAACACACAGATTAGAACACTGTTGGTTCATAGAGAGGTCAAACACACAGATTATAACACTGTTAGTTCATAGAGAGGTCAAACACACAGATTATAACACTGTTAGTTCATAGAGAGGTCAAACACACAGATTATAACACTGTTAGTTCATAGAGAGGTCAAACACACAGATTATAACACTGTTAGTTCATAGAGAGGTCAAACACACAGATTATAACACTGTTAGTTCATAGAGAGGTCAAACACACAGATTATAACACTGTTAGTTCATAGAGAGGTCAAACACACAGATTATAACACTGTTAGTTCATAAAGAGGTCAAACACACAGATTAGAACACTGTTAGTTCATAGAAAGGTCAAACACACAGATTATAACACTGTTGGTTCATAGAGAGGTCAAACACACAGATTATAACACTGTTAGTTCATAGAGAGGTCAAATACACAGATTAAAACATTGTTAGTTCATAGAGAGGTCAAACACACAGATTATAACACTGTTGGTTCATAGAGAGGTCAAACACACAGATTATAACACTGTTAGGTCAGAGAGGTCAAACACAGAGATTATAACACTGTTAGAGAGGTCAAAAACACAGATTAAAACACTGTTAGGTCAGAGAGGTCAAACACAGAGATTATAACACTGTTAGAGAGGTCAAAAACACAGATTAAAACACTGTTAGGTCAGAGAGGTCAAACACAGAGATTATAACACTGTTAGAGAGGTCAAACACACAGATTATAACACGGTTAGAGAGGTCAAACACAGAGATGTCGGTTTAAAGAGATGCTCAGCATTTTTAACATCACAGTCAACCAAACAAGTTCTGTCGGCTCTAGTTTTATCTCATCTTGACTATTGTCGGGTGATATTGGCCAAGTGCTGCAAAGGAGGACCTAGAAAAGCTGCAGCTGGCCCAGAACAGAGAATCGGGTCTTGCCCTTTGATGGACACAGAGAACTAATGTCAGCAGTATGCAAGTCAGCCTCTCTTGGGTCAGAGTAGAGAGGAGAGACCGACTGCATCAATTCTTGTTCAATTGTGAGAAAATATTATTGTGTTGAAAATTCCAAATTGACTGTACAATCGATTTACATATACCGTAGTTCTGACAGACATACTTACCCCACCAGACAGACCACCAGACAGGCCACCAGACAGGCCACCAGACAGGCCACCAGACAGGCCAACAGACAGGCCACCAGACAGGCCACCAGACAGGCCACCAGACAGACCACCAGACAGGCCAACAGACAGGCCACCAGACAGGCCACCAGACAGGCCACCAGACAGACCACCAGACAGACCACCAGACAGGCCAACAGACAGGCCAACAGACAGGCCACCAGACAGGCCACCAGACAGGCCACCAGACAGGCCACCAGACAGACCACCAGACAGGCCAACAGACAGGCCACCAGACAGGCCACCAGACAGGCCACCAGACAGACCACCAGACAGACCACCAGACAGGCCAACAGACAGGCCAACAGACAGGCCACCAGACAGGCCACCAGACAGGCCACCAGACAGGCCACCAGACAGGCCAACAGACAGGCCACCAGACAGGCCACCAGACAGGCCACCAGACAGACCACCAGACAGGCCAACAGACAGGCCACCAGACAGGCCACCAGACAGGCCACCAGACAGACCACCAGACAGGCCACCAGACAGACCACCAGACAGACCACCAGACAGGCCAACAGACAGGCCAACAGACAGGCCACCAGACAGGCCACCAGACAGGCCACCAGACAGGCCACCAGACAGACCACCAGACAGGCCAACAGACAGGCCACCAGACAGGCCACCAGACAGGCCACCAGACAGACCACCAGACAGACCACCAGACAGGCCAACAGACAGGCCAACAGACAGGCCACCAGACAGGCCACCAGACAGGCCACCAGACAGGCCACCAGACAGGTCACCAGACAGGTCAACAGACAGGTCAACAGACAGGCCACCAGACAGGCCACCAGACAGGCCACCAGACAGGCCACCAGACAGGTCACCAGACAGGCCACCAGACAGGCCAACAGACAGACCACCAGACAGGCCACCAGACAGACCACCAGACAGGCCACCAGACAGGCCACCAGACAGGCCACCAGACAGGCCACCAGAGAGGAGAGACAGGCCAACAGACAGGCCAACAGACAGGTCACCAGACAGACCACCAGACAGGCCAACAGACAGGCCAACAGACAGGCCAACAGACAGACCACCCTTCACAGTCCCCAAATCCAGAACAAATTCAAGGAAACACACATGATTAGATAGAGCTATGAATGCATGGAGAGTAGCTGCTGCTATGACAACAGTTAATGAGAATCCTAATAAACCCCAGGAAGAGTAGCTGCTGCTATGACAACCGTTAATGAGGATCCTAATAAACCCCAGGAAGAGTAGCTGCTGCTATGACAACAGTTAATGAGGATCCTAATAAACCCCAGGAAGAGTAGCTGCTGCTATGACAACAGTTAATGAGGATCTTAATAAACCCCAGGAAGAGTAGCTGCTGCTATGACAACCGTTAATGAGGATCCTAATAAACCCCAGGAAGAGTAGCTGCTGCTATGACAACAGTTAATGAGGATCCTAATAAACCCCAGGAAGAGTAGCTGCTGCTATGACAACAGTTAATGAGGATCCTAATAAACCCCAGGAAGAGTAGCTGCTGCTATGACAACCGTTAATGAGGATCCTAATAAACCACAGGAAGAGTAGCTGCTGCTATGACAACAGTTAATGAGGATCCTAATAAACCCCAGGAAGAGTAGCTGCTGCTATGACAAGCGTTAATGAGGATCCTAATAAACCCCAGGAAGAGTAGCTGCTGCTATGACAACAGTTAATGAGGATCATAATAAACCCCAGGAAGAGTAGCTGCTGCTATGACAACAGTTAATGAGGATCCTAATAATCCACAGGAAGAGTAGCTGCTGCTATGACAACAGTTAATGAGGATCCTAATAAACCCCAGGAAGAGTAGCTGCTGCTATGACAACAGTTAATGAGGATCATAATATACCCCAGGAAGAGTAGCTGCTGCTATGACAACCGTTAATGAGGATCCTAATAAACCCCAGGAAGAGTAGCTGCTTCTATGACAACCGTTAATGAGGATCCTAATAAACCCCAGGAAGAGTAGCTGCTGCTATGACAACAGTTAATGAGGATCTTAATAAACCCCAGGAAGAGTAGCTGCTGCTATGACAACCGTTAATGAGGATCCTAATAAACCCCAGGAAGAGTAGCTGCTGCTATGACAACCGTTAATGAGGATCCTAATAAACCCCAGGAAGAGTAGCTGCTGCTATGACAAGAGTTAATGAGGATCCTAATAAACCCCAGGAAGAGTAGCTGCTGCTATGACAACAGTTAATGAGGATCCTAATAAACCCCAGGAAGAGTAGCTGCTGCTATGACAACAGTTAATGAGGATCCTAATAAACCCCAGGAAGAGTAGCTGCTGCTATGACAACCGTTAATGAGGATCCTAATAAACCCCAGGAAGAGTAGCTGCTGCTATGACAAGAGTTAATGAGGATCCTAATAAACCCCAGGAAGAGTAGCTGCTGCTATGACAACAGTTAATGAGGATCCTAATAAACCCCAGGAAGAGTAGCTGCTGCTATGACAACAGTTAATGATGATCCTAATAAACCCCAGGAAGAGTAGCTGCTGCTATGACAACAGTAGCTGCTGCTATGACAACAGTTAATGATGATGATCCTAATAAACCCCAGGAAGAGTAGCTGCTGCGATGACAACAGTTAATGAGGATCCTAATAAACCCCAGGAAGAGTAGCTGCTGCTATGACAACAGTTAATGAGGATCATAATAAACCCCAGGAAGAGTAGCTGCTGCTATGACAACAGTTAATGTTGATCCTAATAAACCCCAGGAAGAGTAGCTGCTGCTATGACAACAGTTAATGAGGATCCTAATAAACCCCAGGAAGAGTAGCTGCTGCTATGACAACCGTTAATGAGGATCCTAATAAACCACAGGAAGAGTAGCTGCTGCTATGACAACAGTTAATGAGGTCCCTAATAAACCCCAGGAAGAGTAGCTGCTGCTATGACAACCGTTAATGAGGATCCTAGTAAACCCCAGGAAGAGTAGCTGCTGCTATGACAACCGTTAATGAGGATCCTAATAAACCCCAGGAAGAGTAGCTGCTGCTATGACAACCGTTAATGAGGATCCTAATAAACCCCAGGAAGAGTAGCTGCTGCTATGACAACCGTTAATGAGGATCCTAATAAACCCCAGGAAGAGTAGCTGCTGCTATGACAACAGTTAATGAGGATCCTAATAAACCACAGGAAGAGTAGCTGCTGACTCAGTAAAATACTAAATACAAAAACATTTGTCAAATTATGGGTGCATTTAGAAATCATCAGGGTTTCAGGGCAATCACACACACACACACACACACACACACACACACACACACACACACACACACACACACACACACACACACACACACACACACACACACACACACACAGTGCAGATGTAGAATCTTAATAGCAGGAGCACTATCCTGCAACTTTTAAAACACTTCATGTAGTAGCTACTATCTGATATAGCGTGTTGAAGTGGCTGCGTGGGAGAACTGAGACTACCTGAGTGAGACTCGCACACACACACACACACACACACACACACACACACACACAGAGAGAACACCTTGTGAAAGTCATTGAGTCATTCCAATCACTGCGGTGTGTGTGTGTGTGTGTGTGTCTCACTCAGGTAGTCTCAGTTTCCCGCACAACCACTTCAACGCGCTATAGCAGATAGCATCATCTGTGTGTGTGTGTGTGCGTGTATGTGTGCGTGCACGTGCGTGTGCGTGTGTTCTTGCATGCATACGTCGTGTCTCCGGTTCACAAACTCTCCATGAGATTTGAATCGTAAAATGCCAATAGGCCCGGTGTACGAACAGACAGACACACCTCCATATAGTAGTCCATATAGGGCCTGAGTTATATTACCTCCATATAGTAGTCCATATAGGGCCTGAGTTATAATACCTCCATATAGTAGTCCATATAGGGCCTGAGTTATAATACCTCCATATAGTAGTCCATATAGGGCCTGAGTTATATTACCTCCATATAGTAGTCCATATAGGGCCTGAGTTATATTACCTCCATATAGTAGTCCATATAGGGCCTGAGTTATAATATCTCCATATAGTAGTCCATATAGGGCCTGAGTTATATTACCTCCATATTGTAGCCCATGCAGTCACATATATACTGTAGCTAGCTAAAATACTGTTTATATCCATTATAGTCACATATATACTGTAGCTAGTTAAAGCCAATAATAGCATGAGGAACAGAGAACCTCGAAGAACAACAACAAGACAACGTCAACAAGGCCAGATGTCCTGTGTTTACACATCCAGCCTTCCCTCAGCACACAAGTCCTTTCTTTAATGGAGTAGCAGTTAGAGTGTAATCACTGTGAACACGATGAAACAGTCCCATGATCAATAGGATTAACTAGCCCTCTAGTTGTCTATCTAACTAATTTTACCCTGGCTCCGCTCTGCTCTCGTCTAGTCTGGTTTAACTCATCTAAACCTGGCTCTGCTCTGCTCTCATCTAGTCTGGTCTAAGCCATCTTAACCTTGCTCTGCTCTCATCTAGTCTGGTCTAAGCCATCTTAAACTCGCCTTGCTCTGCTCTCGTCTAGTCCGGTCTGACCAATCTTAACCTCACCCTGTTCTTCTCTGCTGTGGCCTGGGAGAAAGACACTTCATGGCCAGGATTCAATCCTTGGTGCACTGTCCAATATGCAGCTTTTAAAAGCAATGTTGACGTGTTTTTGCGGGGGATCGTAGTCACGGTAAACACCGCCCAATGGGAAAAGCCCTTTTAAAAGTCGGTTACAGTATTACGCAGCTTGAGTGTAACCCCGGCCTTAGTCTTTTCAACGCTAGTTAACGCTAGTTAATGCTAGTTAACGCTAGTTAACCTACAAGGAGGAGAAGGTTAACACAGCTAGTAAACAGTTAACCCAAGCGGACGCTGCTAGATGATTTAATCCAAAGAGTTTTACACATAACACATGATACAGTAACGTGGCAAACCCTCAACTGTGGTGCTGTTGACAACACAAAGCTTTAATGAACGCCGCCTTCGGATGCACAACGGCACCAGTCCCAGAGGCCAGAGGCCTCGCCAACACTGATGTTTTGGTGAAACTGGCTCTCACAGAGGGCTCAGAGGAGACACAACAGCCTGGGAGTGGTGCTGGTTACAATGAGGAACAGGGCTCAGAGGAGACACGGCAGCCTGGGAGTGGTGCT
>NW_027015933.1:0-10730 GCF_036934945.1 Oncorhynchus masou masou | reverse complement strand
AGGGACTATGGTAAACCATCAGACTGACCCACTGGCTAGGGTCTACTACGGTAAACCATCAGACTGACCCATTGGCTAGGACTACTACAGTAAACCATCAGACTGACCCACTGGCTAGGGACTACTACAGTAAACCATCAGACTGACCCACTGGCTAGGGACTACTACCTTAAACCAAGAGACTGGCCCACTGGCTAGGGACTACTACAGTAAACCATCAGACTGACCCAATGGCTAGGGCTACTACAGTAAGCCATCAGACTGACCCACTGGCTAAGGAGTGCTACTGTAAACCATCATATTGACCCACTGGCTAGGACTACTACTGTAAACCATCTGACTGACCCACTGGCTAGGGACTGCTACTGTAAACCATCAGACTGACCCACTGGCTAGGGACTGCTACTGTAAACCATCAGACTGACCCACTGGCTAAGGACTGCTACTGTAAACCATCATATTGACCCACTGGCTAGGGACTATGGCATACCACTATGGCATAAAGACTACTACTGTAAACCAAGAGACTGACCCACTGGCTAGGGACCTTTACTGTAAACCAAGAGGCTGACCCACTGGCTAGGGGCTTCTACTGTAAACCAAGAGACTGACCCAATGGCTAGGTACTACTACAGGAAACCATCAGACTGACCCACTGGCTGTGGACTGCTATGATAAACCATTCGACTGACCCACTGTCGAGGGACTGCTACTGTAAACCATCAGACTGACCCACTGGCTGTGGACTTCTACTGTAAACCAAGAGACTGACCCACTGGCTAGGGACTACTACTGTAAACCATCAGACTGACCCAATGGCTAGTGACTGCTACTGTAAACCATCAGACTGACCCACTGGCTGTGGACTGCTATGATAAACCATTCGACTGACCCACTGTCGAGGGACTGCTACTGTAAACCATCAGACTGACCCACTGGCTAAGGACTACTACAGTAAACCATCAGACTGACCCACTGGCTTGGGACTACTACAGTAAACCATCAGACTGACCCACTGGCTAGGGACTACTACAGTAAACCATCAGACTGACCCAATGGCTAGGGTCTACTACGGTAAACCATCAGACTGACCCATTGGCTAGGGACTACTACAGTAAACCATCAGACTGACCCACTGGCTAGGGACTACTACAGTAAACCATCAGACTGACCCACTGGCTAGGGACTACTACCTTAAACCAAGAGACTGGCCCACTGGCTAGGGACTACTACAGTAAACCATCAGACTGACCCAATGGCTAGGGACTACTACAGTAAGCCATCAGACTGACCCACTGGCTAAGGAGTGCTACTGTAAACCATCTATGACCCACTGGCTAGGGACTGCTACTGTAAACCATCAGACTGACCCACTGGCTAGGGACTGCTACTGTAAACCATCTGACTGACCCCATGGCTTAGGACTTCTACAGTAAACCATCCAGACTGACCCACTGGCTAGGGCCTACTACTGTAAACCATCATATTGACCCACTGGCTAGGGACTGCTACTGTAAACCATCATGACCCACTGGCTAGGACTACTACAGTAAACCATCATATTGACCCACTGGCTAGGGACTACACAGTAAACCATCATATTGACCCACTGGCTAGGGACTGCTACTGTAAACCATCAGACTGACCCACTGGCTAGGGACTGCTACTGTAAACCATCTGACTGACCCACTGGCTTAGGACTTCTACAGTAAACCATCAGACTGACCCACTGGCTAGGGCCTACTACTGTAAACCATCATATTGACCCACTGGCTAGGGACTGCTACTGTAAACCATCTGACTGACCCACTGGCTAGGACTTCTACAGTAAACCATCATATTGACCCACTGGCTAGGGACTACTACTGTAAACCATCATATTGACCCACTGGCTAAAGGGACTGCTACTGTAAACCATCAGACTGACCCACTGGCTAGGGACTGCTACTGTAAACCATCTGACTGACCCACTGGCTTAGGACTTCTACAGTAAACCATCAGACTGACCCACTGGCTAGGGCCTACTACTGTAAACCATCATATTGACCCACTGGCTAGGGACTGCTACTGTAAACCATCTGACTGACCCACTGGCTTAGGACTTCTACAGTAAACCATCAGACTGACCCACTGGCTAGGGCCTACTACTTGTAAGCCATCATATTGACCCACTGGCTAGGGACTGCTACTGTAAACCATCAGACTGACCCACTGGCTAAACCATCAGACTGACCCACTGGCTTGCTACTGTAAACCATCAGACTGACCCACTGGCTGCTACTGTAAACCATCATATTGACCCACTGGCTAGGGACTGCAACTGTAAACCATAAGACTGACCCACTGGCAAGGGACTGCAACTGTAAACCATAAGACTGACCCACTGGCTAGGGCCTACTACTGTAAACCATCATATTGACCCACTGGCTAGGGACTGCTACTGTAAACCATCAGACTGACCCACTGGCAAGGACTGCAACTGTAAACCATCAGACTGACCCACTGGCTAGGGACTGCTACTGTAAACCATCAGACTGACCCACTGGCTAAGGACTGCTACTGTAAACCATCATATTGACCCACTGGCTAGGGACTGCTACAGTAAACCATCAGACTGACCCACTGGCTAGGGACTACTACTGTAAACCATCAGACTGACCCACTGGCTAGGGACTATGGTAAACCATCAGACTGACCCACTGGCTAGGGACTATGGTAAACCATCAGACTGACCCACTGGCTAGGGACTGCTACAGTAAACCATCACACTGACCCACTGGCTAGGACTGCAACTGTAAACAATCAGACTGACCCACTGGCTAGGACTACTACTGTAAACCATCAGACTGACCCACTTGCTCGGGTCTACTACGGTAAACCATCATACTGACCCACTGGCTAGGGCCTACTACGGTAAACCATCAGACTGACCAACTAGCTAGGGACTACTACTGTAAACCATCAGACTGACCCAATGGCTAGGACTACTACTGTAAACCATCAGACTGACCCAATGGCTTAGGACTTCTACTGTAAACCAAGAGACTGACCCACTGGCTAGGGACTACTATAGTAAACCATCAGACTGACCCACTGGCTATGGACTACTACGGTAAACCAAGAGACTGGCCCACTGGCTAGGGACTACTACAGTAAACCATCAGACTGACCCACTGGCTAGGGACTACTACAGTAAACCATCAGACTGACCCACTGGCTTGGGACTACTACGGCAAACCATCAGACTGGCCCACTGGCTGGGACTGCTACAGTAAACCATCAGACTGGCCCACTGGCTAGGGACTGCTACAGTAAACCATCAGACTGACCCACTGGCTAGGGACTGCTACAGTAAACCATCAGACTGACCCACTGGCTAGGGACTGCTACTGTAAACCATCTGACTGACCCACTGGCTAGTGACTGCTACTGTGAACCAAGAGACTGACCCACTGGCTTAGGACTTCTACTGTAAACCAAGAGACTGACCCACTGGCTAGGGACTACTATAGTAAACCATCAGACTGACCCACTGGCTATGGACTACTACGGTAAACCAAGAGACTGGCCCACTGGCTAGGACTACTACAGTAAACCATCAGACTGACCCACTGGCTAGGGACTACTACAGTAAACCATCAGACTGACCCACTGGCTTGGGGACTACTACGGTAAACCATCGACTGGCCCACTGGCTAGGGACTGCTACAGTAAACCATCAGACTGGCCCACTGGCTAGGGACTGCCACAGTAAACCATCAGACTGACCCACTGGCTAGGGACTGCTACAGTAAACCATCCAGACTGACCCACTGGCTAGGGACTGCTACTGTAAACCATCTGACTGACCCACTGGCTAGTGACTGCTACTGTGAACCAAGAGACTGACCCACTGGCTTGGGACTTCTACTGTAAACCAAGAGACTGACCCACTGGCTAGGACTACGGTAAACCAAGAGACTGACCCACTGGCTATGGACTACTACGGTAAACCAAGAGACTGACCCACTGGCTTGGGACTTCTACTGTAAACCAAGAGACTGACCCACTGGCTAGGGACTACTATAGTAAACCATCTGACTGACCCACTGGCTAGTGACTGCTACTGTGAACCAAGAGACTGACCCACTGGCTTGGGACTTCTACTGTAAACCAAGAGACTGACCCACTGGCTAGGGACTACTATAGTAAACCAAGAGACTGGCCCACTGGCTAGGGACTACTATAGTAAACCAAGAGACTGGCCCACTGGCTAGGGACTGCTACTGTAAACAGTCAGACTGACCAACCTGCTTTGGACTACTACTGTAAACCATCAGACTGACCCACTGGCAAGGGACTGCAACTGTAAACAATCAGACTGACCCATAGGCTAGGGACTACTATGGTAAACCATCAGACTGACCCACTGGCAAGGACTGCAACTGTAAACCATCAGACTGACCCACTGCTCGGGTCTACTACGGTAAACCATCATACTGACCCACTGGCTAGGGCCTACTACGGTAAACCGTCAGACTGACCCACTGGCTAGGGACTGCTACTGTAAACCATCAGACTGACCCACTGGCTAGGGTCTACTACGGTAAACCATGAGAATGGCCCACTGGCTTGGGACTACTACTGTAAACCAAGAGAATGGCCCACTGGCTAGGTACTACTCCAGTAAACCATCAGACTAACCCACTGGCTAGGGACTACTATGGTAAACCATCATACTGACCCACTGGCTAGGGACTACTACTGTAAACCATGAGAATGGCCCACTGGCTAGGTACTACTCCAGTAAACCATCAGACTAACCCATTGGCTAGGACTACTGCAAACCATCATACTGTCCCACTGGCTAGGAACTACTACTGTAAACCATCATATTGACCCACTGACTAGGACTACTATTGTCAAAACCATCAGACTGACCCAATGGCTAGTGACTACTACTGTAAACCATCATATTGACCCACTGACTAGGGACGACTATGCAAACCATCAGACTGACCCAATGGCTAGTGACTGCTAATGTAAACCATCATATTGACTCCACTGGCTAGGACTACTACAGTAAATCAAGAGACTGACCAACTGGGTAAGACTACTACTTCAAACCATCAGACTGACCAACCTGCTTTGGACTACTATGGCAAACCATCAGACTGACCCACTGGCTTGGGACTTTTGGTAAACCATCAGACTGACTCCACTGGCTAGGGTCTACAACGGTAAACCATCAGACTGAACCACTGGCTTGGGACTAGTATGGGAAACCATCAGACTGACCCAATGTCTAGGTACTACTACTGTAAACCAAGAGACTGTCCCACTGGCAAGGGACAAGTACAGTAAACCGTTAGACTGACCCACTGGCTATGGACTGCTATGATAAACCATCAGACTGAGCCACTGGCTAGGGACTATTATGGTAAACCATCGGACTGACCCAATGGCGAGTGACTACTACGGTAACCCGTCAGACTGACGCACTGATTAGGGACTACTACAGTAAACCAAGAGACTGACCCACTGGCTAGGGACTGCTACAGTAAACCATCACACTGACCCACTGGCTAGGGACTACTACAGTAAACCATCAGACTGACCCACTGGCTAGGGACTACTACTGTAAACCATCAGACTGACCCACTTGCTCGGGTCTACTACTGTAAACCATCATACTGACCCACTGGCTAGGGACTACTACAGTAAACCATCAGACTGACCCACTGGCTAGGGACTGCAACTGTAAACCATCAGACTGACACACTGGCAAGGGACTATGGTAAACCATCAGACTGAACCACTGGCTAGGGACTATGGTAAACCATCAGACTGACCCACTGGCTAGGGACTATGGTAAACCATCAGACTGACCCACTGGCTAGGGACTGCTACAGTAAACCATCACACTGACCCACTGGCTAGGGACTACAGTAAACCATCAGACTGACCCACTGGCTAGGGACTACTACAGTAAACCATCAGACTGACCCACTGGCTAGGGACTATGGTAAACCATCAGACTGACCCACTGGCTAGGGACTACTACAGGTAAACATCAGACTGACCCACTGGCTAGGGACTATGGTAAACCATCAGACTGACCCACTGGCTCGGGACTACTACGGTAAACCAAGAGACTGACCCACTGGCTTGTGACTGCTACTGTAAACCATCTGACTGACCCACTGGCTAGTGACTGCTACTGTGAACCAAGAGACTGACCCACTGGCTAGGGACTACTATGGTAAACGATCAGACTGACCCACTGGCTAGGGACTGCTATGATAAACCATCAGACTGCCCCACTGGCTCGGGACTACTACGGTAAACCATCAGACTGACCCACTGGCAAGGGACTGCAACTGTAAACAATCAGACTGACCCACTGGCTAGGACTACTACTGTAAACCATCAGACTGACCCACTGGCTAGGGACTGCAACTGTAAACAATCATACTGACCCACTGGCTAGGGCCTACTACGGTAAACCGTCAGACTGACCCACTGGCTCGGGACTACTACGGTAAACCATCATACTGACCCACTGGCTAGGGCCTACTACGGTAAACCGTCAGACTGACCCACTGGCTCGGGTCTACTACGGTAAACCATCAGACTGACCCACTAGCTAGGGACTACTACTGTAAACCATCAGACTGACCCACTTGCTCGGGTCTACTACGGTAAACCATCATACTGACCCACTGGCTAGGGCCTACTACGGTAAACCGTCAGACTGACCCACTGGCTAGGGACTACTACAGTAAACCATGAGAATGGCCCACTGGCTTGGGACTACTACTGTAAACCATGAGAATGGCCCACTGGCTAGTGACTATTGCTGTAAACCATCAGACTGAACCTCTGACTCGGGACCTCTACGGTAAAAAATCTGACTGTCCCACTGGCTAGGAACTACTACTGTAAACCATCATATTGACCCACTGACTAGGGACTACTATGGCAAACCATCAGACTGACCCAATGGCTAGTGACTACTACTGTAAACCATCATATTGACCCACTGGCTAGGGACTACTACAGTAAATCAAGAGACTGACCAACTGGGTAAGACTACTACTTCAAACCATCAGACTGACCAACCTGCTTTGGACTACTATGGCAAACCATCAGACTGACCCACTGGCTTGGGACTATGGTAAACCATCAGACTGACCCACTGGCTAGGGTCTACAACGGTAAACCATCAGACTGACCCCCTGGCTTGGGACTATGGTAAACCATCAGACTGACCCACTGGCTAGGGACTACGACAGTAAACCATCAGACTGACCCACTGGCTAGGGACTACTACAGTAAACCAACACACTGACCCACTGGCTATGGACTACAGTAAACCATCAGACTGACCCACTGGCTAGGGACTACTACAGTAAACCATCAGACTGACCCACTGGCTAGGGACTATGGTAAACCATCAGACTGACTCACTGGCTCGGGACTACTACAGAAAACCATCAGTGACCCACTGGCTTGCGACTACTACGGTAAACCAAGAGACTGACCCACTGGCTTGGGACTACTACGGTAAACCATCAGACTGACCCACTGGCTAGGGACTACTACAGTAAACCATCAGACTGACCCACTGGCTTGGGACTACTACGGTAAACCATCAGACTGACCCACTGATTAGTGACTTCTACTCTAAACCAAGAGACTGACCCACTGGCTTGGGACTACTACGGTAAACCATCAGACTGACCCACTGGCTAGGGACTACTACAGTAAACCATCAGACTGACCCACTGGCTCGGGACTACTACTGTAAACCAGGAGACTGACCCACTGGCTAGGGACTATGGTAAACCATCAGACTGACCCACTGGCTCGGGACTACTACGTTAAACCAGGAGACTGACCCACTGGCTTGGGACTACTACGGTAAACCAAGAGACTGGCCCACTGGCTCGGGACTTCTACTGTAAACCAAGTGACTGACCCACTGGCTAGGGACTACTACTGTAAACCATCAGACTGACCCAGTGGCTAGGGACTACCACCATTAAACCATCAGACTGACCCACTGGCTCGGGACTACTACTGTAAACCAGGAGACTGACCCACTGGCTAGGGACTATGGTAAACCATCAGACTGACCCACTGGCTCGGGACTACTACGTTAAACCAGGAGACTGACCCACTGGCTAGGGACTATTACGGTAAACCATCGGACTGACCCAATGGCGAGTGACTACTAAGGTAACCCGTCAGACTGACCGCACTGATTAGGGACTACTACAGTAAACCAAGAGACTGACCCACTGGCTAGGGACTGCTACAGTAAACCATCACACTGACCCACTGGCTAGGGACTATGGTAAACCATAAGACTGACCCACTGGCAAGGGACTACTACTGTAAACCATCAGACTGACCCACTTGCTCGGGTCTACTACGGTAAACCATCATACTGACCCACTGGCTAGGGCCTACTACGGTAAACCGTCAGACTGACCCACTGGCTAGGGACTGCTACTGTAAACCATCAGACTGACCCACTGGCTAGGGACTACTACAGTAAACCATCAGACTGACCCAATGGCTAGGAACTACTATAGTAAACCATCAGACTGACCCACTGGCTATGGACTACTACGGTAAACCAAGAGACTGGCCCACTGGCTAGGGACTACTACAGTAAACCATCAGACTGACCCACTGGCTATGGACTACTACGGTAAACCAAGAGACTGACCCACTGGCTAGGGACTACTATAGTAAACCAAGAGACTGACCCAATGGCTAGGGACTGCTACTGTAAACCATCTGACTGACCCACTGGCTTAGGACTTCTACTGTAAACCAAGAGACAGACCCACTGGCTAGGAACTACTATAGTAAACCATCAGACTGACCCACTGGCTATGGACTACTACTGTAAACCAAGAGACTGACCCACTGGCTATGGACTACTACGGTAAACCAAGAGACTGACCCACTGGCTAGGGACTGCTACAGTAAACCATCAGACTGACCCACTGGCAAGGGACTACTACTGTAAACAATCAGACTGACCCACTGGCTAGGGACTACTACTGTAAACCATCAGACTGACCCACTTGCTCGGGTCTACTACGGTAAACCATCATACTGACCCACTGGCTAGGGTCTACTACGGTAAACCATCAGACTGACCCACTGGCTAGGGACTACTACAGTAAACCATCAGACTGACCCACTGGCTAGGGACTACTACAGTAAACCATCACACTGACCCACTGGCTAGGGACTACTACAGTAAACCATCAGACTGACCCACTGGCAAGGGACTACTACAGTAAACCATCAGACTGACCCACTGGCTAGGGCCTACTACAGTAAACCATCAGACTGACCCACTGGCTAGGGACTACTACAGTAAACCATCACACTGACCCACTGGCTATGGACTATGGTAAACTATCAGACTGACCCACTGGCTAGGGACTACCACAGTAAACCATCAGACTGACCCACTGGCTAGGGACTACTACAGTAAACCATCAGACTGACCCACTGGCTAGGGACTACAGTAAACCATCAGACTGACCCACTGGCTAGGGACTACTACAGGTAAACATCAGACTGACCCACTGGCTAGGGACTATGGTAAACCATCAGACTGACCCACTGGCTCGGGACTACTACAGTAAACCATCAGACTGACCCACTGGCTAGGGACTACGGTAAACCATCAGACTGACCCACTGGCTCGGGACTACTACAGTAAACCATCAGACTGACCCACTGGCTAGGGACTACTACGGTAAACCAAGAGACTGACCCACTGGCTTGCGACTAATACGGTAAACCATCAGACTGACCCACTGGCTAGGGACTACTACGGTAAACCAAGAGACTGACCCACTGGCTTGGGACTACTACGGTAAACCATCAGACTGACCCACTGATTAGTGACTTCTACTCTAAACCAAGAGACTGACCCACTGGCTTGGGACTACTACGGTAAACCATCAGACTGACCCACTGGCTATGAACTACTACAGTAAACCATTAGACTGACCCACTGGCTCGGGACTACTACTGTAAACCAGGAGACTGACCCACTGGCTAGGGACTATGGTAAACCATCGAGACTGACCCACTGGCTCGGGACTACTACGTTAAACCAGGAGACTGACCCATTGGCTTGGGACTACTACGGTAAACCATCAGACTGACCCACTGGCTCGGGACTACTACGTTAAACCATCAGACTGACCCATAGGCTAGGGACTACTACTGTAAACCATCAGACTGACCCACTGGCTAGGGACTGCTACTGTAAACCATCAGACTGACCCACTGGCTAGGGACTGACTACTGTAAACCATCAGACTGACCCACTGGCTAAGGACTGCTAATGTAAACCATCATATTGACCCACTGGCTAGGGACTATGGCATACCACTATGGCATAAAGACTACTACTGTAAACCAAGAGACTGACCCACTGGCTAGGGACCTTTACTGTAAACCAAGAGGCTGACCCACTGGCTAGGGCTTCTACTGTAAACCAAGAGACTGACCCAATGGCTAGGTACTACTACAGGAAACCATCAGACTGACCCACTGGCTGTGGACTGCTATGATAAACCATTCGACTGACCCACTGTCGAGGGACTACTACAGTAAACCATCAGACTGACCCACTGGCTGTGGACTTCTACTGTAAACCAAGAGACTGACCCACTGGCTAGGGACTACTACTGTAAACCATCAGACTGACC
>NW_027015932.1:0-10732 GCF_036934945.1 Oncorhynchus masou masou | reverse complement strand
TAACGCCACCACCCATATGGATAACAACTAGACCAATTACAGGACTCCAGCTTAACTCACCACCTATATGGATAACAACTAGACCAATTACAGGGCTCCGCTTAACGCCACCACCCATATGGATAACAACTAGACCAATTACAGGGCTCCGCTTAACGCCACCACCCCATATGGATAACAACTAGACCAATTACAGGGCTCAGCTAACGCCACCACCCATATGGATAACAACTAGACCAATTACAGGGCTCAGCTTAACACCACCACCCATATGGATAACAACTAGACCAATTACAGGGCTCCGCTTAACGCCACCACCCATATGGATAACAACTAGACCAATTACAGGGCTCCGCTTAACGCCACCACCCATATGGATAACAACTAGACCAATTACAGGGCTCCGCTTAACGCCACCACCCATATGGATATTAACTAGACCAATTACAGCGCTCCGCTTAACGCCACCACCCATATGGATAACAACTAGACCAATTACAGGGCTCCGCTTAACGCCACCACCCATATGGATAACAACTAGACCAATTACAGGGCTCCGCTTAACGCCACCACCCATATGGATAACAACTAGACCAATTACAGCGCTCCGCTTAACACCACCACCCATATGGATAACAACTAGACCAATTACAGCGCTCCGCTTAACACCACCACCCACATGGATAATAACTAGACCAATTACAGGGCTCCACTTAACGCCACCACCCATATGGATAATAACTAGACCAATTACAGCGCTCAGCTTAACACCACCACCCATATGGATAACAACTAGACCAATTACAGGGCTCCGCTTAACGCCACCACCCATATGGATAACAACTAGACCAATTACAGGGCTCCGCTTAACGCCACCACCCATATGGATAACAACTAGACCAATTACAGGGCTCCGCTTAACGCCACCACCCATATGGATAACAACTAGACCAATTACAGGGCTCCGCTTAACGCCACCACCCATATGGATAACAACTAGACCAATTACAGGGCTCCGCTTAACGCCACCACCCATATGGATAACAACTAGACCAATTACAGGGCTCCGCTTAACGCCACCACCCATATGGATAACAACTAGACCAATTACAGGGCTCCGCTTAACGCCACCACCCATATGGATAACAACTAGACCAATTACAGGGCTCCGCTTAACGCCACCACCCATATGGATAACAACTAGACCAATTACAGGGCTCCGCTTAACGCCACCACCCATATGGATAACAACTAGACCAATTACAGGGCTCAGCTTAACGCCACCACCCATATGGATAACAACTAGACCAATTACAGGGCTCCACTTAACGCCACCACCCATATGGATAACAACTAGACCAATTACAGGGCTCCGCTTAACGCCACCACCCATATGGATAACAACTAGACCAATTACAGGGCTCCGCTTAACGCCACCACCCATATGGATAACAACTAGACCAATTACAGGGCTCCGCTTAACGCCACCACCCATATGGATAACAACTAGACCAATTACAGGGCTCCGCTTAACGCCACCACCCATATGGATAACAACTAGACCAATTACAGGGCTCAGCTTAACGCCACCACCCATATGGATAACAACTAGACCAATTACAGGGCTCCGCTTAACGCCACCACCCATATGGATAACAACTAGACCAATTACAGGGCTCCGCTTAACGCCACCACCCATATGGATAACAACTAGACCAATTACAGGGCTCCGCTTAACGCCACCACCCATATGGATAACAACTAGACCAATTACAGGGCTCCGCTTAACGCCACCACCCATATGGATAACAACTAGACCAATTACAGCGCTCCGCTTAACGCCACCACCCATATGGATAACAACTAGACCAATTACAGGGCTCCGCTTAACGCCACCACCCATATGGATAACAACTAGACCAATTACAGGGCTCCGCTTAACGCCACCACCCATATGGATAACAACTAGACCAATTACAGCGCTCCGCTTAACGCCACCACCCATATGGATAACAACTAGACCAATTACAGCGCTCCGCTTAACACCACCACCCATATGGATAACAACTAGACCAATTACAGGGCTCCGCTTAACGCCACCACCCATATGGATAACAACTAGACCAATTACAGGGCTCCGCTTAACGCCACCACCCATATGGATAACAACTAGACCAATTACAGGACTCCGCTTAACGCCACCACCCATATGGATAACAACTAGACCAATTACAGGGCTCCGCTTAACGCCACCACCCATATGGATAACAACTAGACCAATTACAGGGCTCCGCTTAACGCCACCACCCATATGGATAACAACTAGACCAATTACAGGGCTCCGCTTAACGCCACCACCCATATGGATAACAACTAGACCAATTACAGGGCTCCGCTTAACGCCACCACCCATATGGATAACAACTAGACCAATTACAGGGCTCCGCTTAGCCACCACCCATATGGATAACAACTAGACCAATTACAGCGCCCTCCGTTTAACGCCACCACCCATATGGATAACAACTAGACCAATTACAGGGCTCATGCTTAACGCCACCACCCATATGGATAACAACTAGACCAATTACAGGGCTCTGCTTAACGCCACCACCCATATGGATAACAATAACACTCAGTGCTCCGCTTAACAACACCACCCAATGGATAACAACAGACCAATTACGCTCCGCTAACACCACCACCCACATGGATAATAACTAGACCAATTACAGGGCTCCACTAACGCCACCACCCATGGATAACAACTACACCAATTATAGCTCAGCTTAACACCACCACCCATATGGATAACAACTAGACCAATTACAGGGCTCGCTTAACGCCACCACCCATATGGATAACAACTAGACCAATTGCAGGGCTCCGCTTAACGCCACCACCCATATGGATAACAACTAGACCAATTACAGGGCTCCGCTTAACGCCACCACCCATATGGATATCAACTAGACCAATTACAGCGACTCCGCTTAACGCCACCACCCATATGGATAAATAATAGACCCACTTAACGCCACCACCCATATGGATAACAACTAGACCAATTACAGGGCTCCGCTTAACGCCACCACCCATATGGATAACAACTAGACCAATTACAGGGCTCAAAGCTTAACGCCACCACCCATATGGATAACAACTAGACCAAAATTACAGGACTCCGCTTAACGCCACCACCCATATGGATAACAACTAGACTAATTACAGGGCCCCGCTTAACGCCACCACCCATATGGGATAACAACTAGACCAATTACAGGGCTCCGCTTAACGCCACCACCCATATGGATAACAACTAGACCAATTACAGGGCTCCGCTTTAACGCCACCACCCATATGGATAACAACAGACCAATTACAGGGCTCCGCTTAACGCCACCACCCATATGGATAACAACTAGACCAATTACAGGGCTCCGCTAACGCCACCACCCATATGGATAACAACTAGACCAATTACAGGGCCCGCTTAACGCCACCACCCATATGGATAACAACTAGACCAATTACAGGGCTCCGCTTAACGCCACCACCCATATGGATAACAACTAGACCAATTACAGGGCTCCGCTAACGCCACCACCCATATGGATAACAACTAGACCAATTACAGAGCTCCGCTTAACGCCACCACCCATATGGATAACAACTAGACCAATTACAGGGCTCAGCTTAACGCCACCACCCATATGGATAACAACTAGACCAATTACAGGGCTCCGCTTAACGCCACCACCCATATGGATAACAACTAGACCAATTACAGGGCTCCGCTTAACACCACCACCCACATGGATAACAACTAGACCAATTACAGCGCTCCGCTTAACGCCACCACACATATGGATAACAACTAGACCAATTACAGCGCTCCGCTTAACACCACCACCCATATGGATAATAACTAGACCAATTACAGCGCTCTGCTTAACTCCACCACCTATATGGATAATAACTAGACCAATTACAGCGCTCCGCTTAACGCCACCACCCATATGGATAATAACTTGACCAATTGCAGGGCTCCGCTTAACGCCACCACCCATATGGATAACAACTAGACCAATTACAGCGCTCTGCTTAACGCCACCATCATATGGATAATAACTAGACCAATTACAGGGCTCTGCTTAACTCCACCACCTATATGGATAACAACTAGACCAATTACAGGGCTCCGCTTAACGCCACCACCCATATGGATAACAACTAGACCAATTACAGGGCTCCGCTTGCGCCACCACCCATATGGATAACAACTAGCCACCGCCACCACCCATATGGATAACAACTAGACCAATTACAGGACTCCGCTAACGCCACCACCCATATGGATAACAATCAGGTCAATTACAGGGCTCCGCTAACGCCACCACCCATATGGATAACAACTAGACCAATTACAGGGCTCCGCTTAACGCCACCACCCATATGGATAACAACTAGACCAATTACAGGGCTCCGCTAACGCCACCACCCATATGGATAACAACTAGACCAATTACATGGCTCCGCTTAACGCCACCACCCATATGGATAACAACTAGACCAACAGGGCTCCGCTAACCACCACCCATATGGATAACAACTAGACCAATTACAGGGCTCCGCTTAACGCCACCACCCATATGGATAACAACTAGACCAATTACAGGGCTCCGCTTAACGCCACCACCCATATGGATATTAACTAGACCAATTACAGCGCTCCGCTTAACGCCACCACCCATATGGATAACAACTAGACCAATTACAGCGCTCCGCTTAACACCACCACCCATATGGATAACAACTAGACCAATTACAGGGCTCCGCTTAACACCACCACCCACATGGATAATAACTAGACCACCACAGGGCCCCACTTAACGCCACCACCCATATGGATAATAACTAGACCAATTACAGCGCTCCGCTAACACCACCACCCATATGGATAACAACTAGACCAATTACAGGGCTCCGCTAACGCCACCACCCATATGGATAACAATCAGACCAATTACAGGGCTCCGCTAACGCCACCACCCATATGGATAACAACTAGATTCAATTACAGCGCTCCGCTTAATACCACCACCCATATGTGGATAACAACTAGACCAATTACAGCGCTCCGCTTAACACCACCACCCATATGGATAACAACTAGACCAATTACAGGGCTCCGCTAACGCCACCACCCATATGGATACCACCACTACAGGGCCCGCTAACGCCACCACCCATATGGATAACAACTAGACCAATTACAGGACTCCGCTTAATGCCACCACCCATATGGATAACAACTAGACCACCAGGGCTCCGCTTTATGGATAACAACTAGACCAATTACAGCGCTCCGCTTAACACCACCACCCATATGGATAACAACTAGACCATTACAGGCTCCGCTAACGCCACCACCCATATGGATAACAACTAGACCAATTACAGGGCTCCGTTAACGCCACCACTCATATGGATAACAACTAGACCAATTACAGGACTCCGCTTAACGCCACCACCCATATGGATAACAACTAGACCAATTACAGGGCTCCGCTTAACGCCACCACCCATATGGATAACAACTAGACCAATTACAGGGCTCCGCTAACGCCACCACCCATATGGATAACAACTAGACCAATTACAGGGCTCCGCTTAACGCCACCACCCATATGGATAACAACTAGACCAATTACAGGGCTCCAGCTTAACGCCACCACCCATATGGATAACAACTAGACCAATTACAGGGCTCCGCTTAACGCCACCACCCATATGGATAACAACTAGACCAATTACAGGGCTCCGCTTTAACGCCACCACCCATATGGATAACAACTAGACCAATTACAGGGCTCCGCTTTAACGCCACCACCCATATGGATAATAACAGATCAATTACAGGGCTCCGCTAACGCCACCACCCATGGATAACAACTAGACCAATTACAGGGCTTAACGCCACCACCCATATGGATAACAACTAGACCAATTACAGGGCTCCGCTTAACGCCACCACCCATATGGATAACAACTAGACCACATTAACGCCACCACCCATGGCTCCAGGCTAACGCCACCACCCATATGGATAACAACTAGACCAATTACAGGGCTCCGCTTAACGCCACCACCCATATGGATAACAACTAGACCAATTACAGGGCTCCGCTTAACGCCACCACCCATATGGATAACAACTAGACCAATTACAGGGCTCCGCTTAATGCCACCACCCATATGGATATTAACTAGACCAATTCAGGGCTCCGCTAACACCACCACCCACATGGATAACAACTAGACCAATTACAGGGCTCCGCTTAACACCACCACCCATATGGATAACAACTAGACCAATTAGCGCTCCGCTTTATCACCACCACCCACATGGATAACAACTAGACCAATTACAGCGCTCCGCTTAACACCACCACCCATATGGATAACAACTAGACCAATTATAGGGCTCCGCTTAACACCACCACCCACATGGATAATAACTAGACCAATTACAGGGCTCCGCTTAACACCACCACCCACATGGATAACAACTAGACCAATTACAGCGCTCCGCTTAACACCACCACCCACATGGATAACAACTAGACCAATTACAGCGCTCCGCTTAACACCACCACCCATATGGATAACAACTAACCTCCGCTTAACACCACCACCCATATGGATAACAACTAGACCAATTACAGCGCTCCGCTAGACCAATTACACCACCACCCACATGGATAATAACTAGACCAATTACAGGGCTCCACTTAACGCCACCACCCATATGGATAATAACTAGACTAATTACAGCGACTCCGCTTAACGCCACCACCCATATGGATAACAACTAGACCAATTACAGGGCTCCGCTTAACGCCACCACCCATATGGATAACAACTAGACCAATTACAGGGCTCCGCTTAACGCCACCACCCATATGGATATCAACTAGACCAATTACAGGACTCCGCTAACGCCACCACCCATATGGATAACAACTAGACCAATTACAGGGCTCCGCTTAACGCCACCACCCATATGGATAACAACTAGACCATTACAGGGCTCCGCTTAACGCCACCACCCATATGGATAACAACTAGACCAATTACAGGGCTCCGCTTAACGCCACCACCCATATGGATAACAACTAGACCAATTACATGGCTCCGCTAACGCCACCACCCATATGGATAACAACTAGACCAATTACAGGGCTCGCTTAACGCCACCACCCATATGGATAACAACTAGACCATTACAGGGCTCCGCTTAACGCCACCACCCATATGGATAACAACTAGACCAATTACAGGGCTCCGCTTGGACGCCACCACCCATATGGATATTAACTAGACCAATTACAGCGCTCCGCTTAACGCCACCACCCATATGGATAACAACTAGACCAATTACAGGGCTCCGCTTTAACGCCACCACCCATATGGATAACAACTAGACCAATTACAGGCTCCGCTTAACGCCACCACCCATATGGATAACAACTAGACCAATTACAGTGCTCCGCTTAACAACACCACCCATATGGATAACAACTAGACCAATTACAGCGCCCGCTTAACACCACCACCCACATGGATAATAACTAGACCAATTACAGGGTCTACCTAACGCCACCACCCATATGGATAATAACTAGACCACCACAGCGCTCCGCTTAACACCACCACCCATATGGATAACAACCAGACCTAACAGCAGGGCTCCGCTAACGCCACCACCCATATGGATAACAACTAGACCAATTACAGGGCTCCGCTTAACGCCACCACCCATATGGATAACAACTAGACTAAATTATAGCGCTCCGCTTAACACCACCACCCATATGGATAACAACTAGACCAAATTACAGCGCTCCGCTTAACACCACCACCTATATGGATAACAACTAGACCAACAGGGCTCCTTAACGCCACCACCCATATGGATAACAACTAGACCAATTACAGGGCTCCGTTTAACGCCACCACCCATATGGATAACAACTAGACCAATTACAGGACTCCGCTTAACGCCACCACCCATATGGATAACAACTAGACCAATTACAGGGCTCCGCTAACGCCACCACCCACATGGATAACAACTAGACCAATTACAGGGCTCCGCTAACGCCACCACCCATATGGATAATAACTAGACCAATTACAGGCTCCGCTACCACCACCCATATGGATAACAACTAGACCACCACAGGGCTCCGCTTAACGCCACCACCCATATGGATAACAACTAGACCAATTACAGGGCTCCGCTAACGCCACCACCCATATGGATAACAACTAGACCAATTACAGGGCTCCGCTAACGCACTACCACCCATATGGATAACAACTAGACCAATTACAGGGCTCCGCTTAACACCACCACCCATATGGATAACAACTAGACCAATTACAGGGCTCCGCTAACGCCACCACCCATATGGATAACAACTAGACCAATTACAGGGCTCCGCTTAACGCCACCACCCATATGGATAACAACTAGACCAATTACAGCGCTCCGCTTAACACCACCACCCATATGGATAACAACTGGACCAATTAAAGCGTAAACTTATACCCACCACCCATATAGATACCAATAAATGATTACAGGGCTCGCTTAACGCCACCACCCATATGGATAACAACCAGACCAATTACAGGGCTCCGCTTAGCATACCACCCATATGGATAACAACTAGACCAATTACAGCGCTCAAAGCAACACACCACCCATATGGATAACTAGACCAATTACGGCGCTCATAACACTACCACCCATATGGATAACAACTAGACCAATTACGAGAACTCCGTAACGCCACCACCCATATGGATAACAACTAGACCAATTACAGGGCTCGCTTAACGCCACCACCCATATGGATAACAACTAGACCAATTACAGGGCTCCGCTTAACGCCACCACCCATATGGATAACAACTAGACCAATTACAGCGCTCCGCTAACGCCACCACCCATATGGATAACAACTAGACCAATTACAGGGCTCCGCTTAACGCCACCACCCATATGGATAACAACTAGACCAATTACAGCGCTCCGCTAACACCACCACCCATATGGATAACAACTAGACTCAATTACAGGGCTCCGCTTGACACCACCACCCATATGGATAACAACTAGACCAATTACAGGGCTCCGCTTAACGCCACCACCCATATGGATAACAACTAGACCAATTACAGGGCTCCGCTTAACACCACCACCCACATGGATAACAACTAGACCAATTACAGCGCTCCGCTTAACGCCACCACCCATATGGATAACAACTAGACCAGATTACAGGCGCTCCGCTTAACGCCACCACCCATATGGATAATAACTAGACCAATTACAGGGCTCCGCTTAACGCCACCACCCATATGGATAACAACTAGACCAATTACAGGGCTCCGCTTAACGCCACCACCCATATGGATAACAACTAGACCAATTACAGGGCTCCGCTTAACGCCACCACCCATATGGATAACAACTAGACCAATTACAGGGCTCCGCTTAACGCCACCACCCATATGGATAACAACTAGACCAATTACAGGGCTCCGCTAACGCCACCACCCATATGGATAACAACTAGACCAATTACAGGGCTCCGCTTAACGCCACCACCCATATGGATAACAACTAGACCAATTACAGGGCTCCGCTTAACGCCACCACCCATATGGATAACAACTAGACCAATTACAGCGGCTCCGCTTAACGCCACCACCCATATGGATAACAACTAGACCAATTACAGCGCTCCGCTAACGCCACCACCCATATGGATAACAACTAGACCAATTACAGCGCTCCGCTTAACGCCACCACCCATATGGATAACAACTAGACCAATACAGCGCTCAGCTTAACGCCACCACCCATATGGAAAACAACTAGACCAATTACAGGGCCTAACGATAACCACCACCCACATGGATACCATAATAACAACTAGACCAATTACAGGGCTCTGCTTAACTCCACCACCTATATGGATAATAACCAGATCAATTACAGCGCTCCGCTTAACGCCACCACCCATATGGATAACAACTAGACCAATTACAGCGCTCCGCTTAACTCCACCACCTATATGGATAATAACCAGATCAATTACAGCGCTCCGCTTAACGCCACCACCCATATGGATAACAACTAGACCAATTACAGGGCTCCGCTTAACGCCACCACCCATATGGATAACAACTAGACCAATTACAGGGCTCCGCTTAACGCCACCACCCATATGGATAACAACTAGACCAATTACAGGAGGGCTCCGCTTAACGCCACCACCCATATGGATAATAACTAGACCAACCACAGGGCTCCGCTTAACGCCACCACCCATATGGATAACAACTAGACCAATTACAGGGCTCCGCTTAACGCCACCACCCATATGGATAACAACTGAGACCAATTACAGGGCTCCGCTTAACGCCACCACCCATATGGATAACAACTAGACCAATTACAGCGCTCCGCTTAACACCACCACCCACATGGATAAACTAGACCAATAGGGCTCCATAACGCCACCACCCATATGGATAATAACTAGACCATTACAGCTCCGCTTAACACCACCACCCTATGGATAACAACTAGACCAATTACAGGGCTCCGCTTAACGCCACCACCCATATGGATAACAACTAGACCAATTACAGG
>NW_027015931.1:0-10733 GCF_036934945.1 Oncorhynchus masou masou | reverse complement strand
AGGAGTAGGCCAGGTGGGTTTATCATCAGGGAGGAGTAGGCCAGGTAGGTTTATCACCAGGGAGGAGGAGGAGTAGGCCAGGTGGGTTTATCATCAGGGAGGAGGAGGAGTATGCCAGGTGGGTTTATCATCAGGGAGGAGGAGTATGCCAGGTGGGTTTATCATCAGGGAGGAGGAGTAGGCCAGGTGGGTTTATCACTAGGGAGGAGGAGGAGTAGGCCAGGTGGGTTTATCATCAGGGAGGAGGAGGAGTATGCCAGGTGGGTTTATCATCAGGGAGGAGGAGTATGCCAGGTGGGTTTATCATCAGGGAGGAGGAGGGGTATGCCAGGTGGGTTTATCATCAGGGAGGAGGAGGAGTATGCCAGGTGGGTTTATCATCAGGGAGGAGGAGTAGGCCAGGTGGGTTTATCATCAGGGAGGAGGAGTATGCCAGGTGAGTTTATCATCAGGGAGGAGGAGTAGGCCAGGTGGGTTTATCATCAGGGGGGAGGAGTATGCCAGGTGGGTTTATCATCAGGGGGGAGGAGTATGCCAGGTGGGTTTATCATCAGGGGGGAGGAGTATGCCAGGTGAGTTTATCATCAGGGAGGAGGAGTATGCCAGGTGAGTTTATCATCAGGGAGGAGGAGTATGCCAGGTAGGTTTATCACCAGGGAGGAGGAGTAGGCCAGGTGGGTTTATCATCAGGGGGGAGGAGGAGTATGCCAGGCGAGTTTATCATCAGGGAGGAGGAGTATGCCAGGTGGGTTTATCATCAGGGAGGAGGAGGAGTAGGCCAGGTGGGTTTATCATCAGGGAGGAGGAGGAGTAGGCCAGGTGGGTTTATCATCAGGGAGGAGGAGGAGTAGGCCAGGTGAGTTTATCATCAGGGAGGAGGAGTATGCCAGGTGGGTTTATCATCCCAGGGAGGAGGAGAGTATGCCGAGTGGGTTTGTCATCCAGGGAGGGGAGGAGGAGTATGCCAGGTGGGTTTATCACCAGGGAGGAGGGGAGGAGTATGCCAGGTGAGTTTATCATCAGGGAGGAGGAGGAGTAGGCCAGGGAGGAGGAGTGGTTTTTATCATCAGGCAGGGGAGGAGTAGGGTGGGTTTATCATCAGGGAGGAGGCCAGGTGAGTTTATCATCAGGGAGGAGGAGTAGGCCAGGTGGGTTTATCATCAGTAGCCAGGTGGGTTTATCATCAGGGGGAGGAGTATGCCAGGTGGGTTTATCATCAGGGGGGAGGAGTATGCCAGGTGGGTTTATCATCAGGGGGGAGGAGTATGCCAGGTGAGTTTATCATCAGGGAGGAGGGAGTATGCCAGGTTTATCATCAGGGAGGAGTAGGCCAGGTGGGTTTATCATCAGGGGGAGGAGGAGTAGGCCAGGCGAGTTTATCATCAGGGAGGAGGAGTATGCCAGGTGGGTTTATCATCAGGGAGGAGGAGGAGTAGGCCAGGTGGGTTTATCATCAGGGAGGGAGGAGTAGGCCAGGTGGGTTTATCATCAGGGAGGAGGAGGAGTAGGCCAGGTGAGTTTATCATCAGGGAGGAGGAGGAGTATGCCAGGTGGGTTTATCATCAGGGAGGAGGAGGAGTATGCCAGGTGGGTTTATCATCAGGGAGGAGGAGGAGTATGCCAGGTGGGTTTATCATCAGGGAGGAGGAGGAGTATGCCAGGTGAGTTTATCATCAGGGAGGAGGAGTATGCCAGGTAGGTTTATCATCAGGGAGGAGGAGTAGGCCATGTGGGTTTATCATCAGGCAGGAGGAGGAGTAGGCCAGGTGGGTTTATCATCAGGGAGGAGGAGGAGTAGGCCAGGTGGGTTTATCATCAGGGAGGAGGAGGAGTATGCCAGGTGGGTTCATCATCAGGGAGGAGGAGGAGTAGGCCAGGTGGGTTTATCATCAGGGAGGAGGAGGAGTATGCCAGGTGGGTTTATCATCAGGGAGGAGGAGGAGTGCCAGGTGGGTTTATCATCAGGGAGGAGTATGCCAGGTAGTTTATCATCAGGGAGGAGGAGTAGGCCAGGTGGGTTTATCATCAGGGAGGAGGAGTATGCCAGGTGGGTTTATCATCAGGGAGGAGGAGGAGTATGCCAGGTGGGTTTATCATCAGGGAGGAGGAGGAGTATGCCAGGTGGGTTTATCATCAGGGAGGAGGAGTAGGCCAGGTGGATTTATCATCAGGGGGGAGGAGTATGCCAGGTGAGTTTATCATCAGGGAGGAGGAGTATGCCAGGTGGGTTTATCATCAGGGAGGAGGAGTATGCCAGGTGGGTTTATCACTAGGGAGGAGGAGGAGTATGCCAGGTGAGTTTATCATCAGGGAGGAGGAGGAGTAGGCCAGGTGGGTTTATCATCAGGGAGGAGGAGGAGTAGGCCAGGTGGGTTTATCATCAGGGGGGAGGAGGAGTATGCCAGGTGAGTTTATCACCAGGAGGAGGAGTGGGTTTATCATCAGGGAGGAGGAGTAGGCCAGGTGGGTTTATCATCTGGGAGGAGGAGGAGTATGCCAGGTGGGTTTATCATCAGGGGGGAGGAGGAGTAGGCCAGGTGGGTTTATCACCAGGGAGGAGGAGTAGGCCAGGTGGGTTTATCATCTGGGAGGAGGAGGAGTATGCCAGGTGGGTTTATCATCAGGGGGAGGAGGAGTATGCCAGGTGGGTTTATCACCAGGGAGGAGGAGTATGCCAGGTGGGTTTATCATCAGGGAGGAGGAGGAGTATGCCAGGTGGGTTTATCACCAGGGAGGAGGAGTATGCCAGGTGGGTTTATCATCAGGGAGGAGGAGTAGGCCAGGTGGGTTTATCATCAGGGAGGAGGAGGAGTATGCCAGGTGGGTTTATCATCAGGGAGGAGGAGGAGTAGGCCAGGTGGGTTTATCATCAGGGGGGAGGAGGAGTATGCCAGGTGAGTTTATCACCAGGGAGGAGGAGGAGTAGGCCAGGTGGGTTTATCACCAGGGAGGAGGAGTAGGCCAGGTGGGTTTATCATCTGGGAGGAGGAGGAGTATGCCAGGTGGGTTTATCATCAGGGGGGAGGAGGAGTAGGCCAGGTGGGTTTATCATCAGGGAGGAGGAGTAGGCCAGGTGGGTTTATCATCTGGGAGGAGGAGGAGTATGCCAGGTGGGTTTATCATCAGGAGTATGCCAGGTGGGTTTATCACCAGGGAGGAGGAGTATGCCAGGTGGGTTTATCATCAGGGAGGAGGAGTAGGCCAGGTGGGTTTATCATCAGGGAGGAGGAGGAGTATGCCAGGTGGGTTTATCATCAGGGGAGGAGGAGTATGCCAGGTGGGTTTATCATCAGGGGGAGGAGTATGCCAGGTGGGTTCATCATCAGGGGGGAGGAGTAGGCCAGGTGGGTTTATCATCAGGGAGGAGTATGCCAGGTGGGTTTATCATCAGGGAGGAGGAGTAGGCCAGGTGGGTTTATCATCCAGGGGAGGAGGAGTATGCCAGGTGGGTTTATCATCAGGGGGAGGAGTATGCCAGGTGAGTTTATCATCAGGGAGGGGAGGAGTATGCCAGGTGGGTTTATCATCAGGGAGGAGGAGGAGTATGCCAGGTGGGTTTATCATCAGGGGGGAGGAGTATGCCAGGTGGGTTTATCACCAGGGAGGAGGAGTATGCCAGGTGGGTTTATCATCAGGGAGGAGGAGTAGGCCAGGTGGGTTTATCATCAGGGGAGGAGGAGGAGTATGCCAGGTGGGTTTATCATCAGGGAGGAGGAGGAGTATGCCAGGTGGGTTTATCATCAGGGAGGAGGAGTATGCCAGGTGGGTTTATCATCAGGGGGGGGAGGAGTATGCCAGGTGGGTTCATCATCAGGGGGGAGGAGTAGGCCAGGTGGGTTTATCATCAGGGAGGAGTATGCCAGGTGGGTTTATCATCAGGGAGGAGGAGTAGGCCAGGTGGGTTTATCATCAGGGAGGAGTATGCCAGGTGGGTTTATCATCAGGGGGAGGAGTATGCCAGGTGAGTTTATCATCAGGGAGGGGGAGTATGCCAGGTGGGTTTATCATCAGGGAGGAGTATGCCAGGTGAGTTTATCACCAGGGAGGAGGAGGAGTATGCCAGGTGGGTTTATCATCAGGGAGGGGGAGTATGCCAGGTGGGTTTATCATCAGGGAGGGGGAGTATGCTTGCTGCTAACGTTGCTTGTGTTCTGTGGAACTCGACAACAATAGTTGCCATGGCAAGGTGCCAAATGATGCAATAGTTGGAAATGTGAAGTTTTTCTTTCTTCCCCAAGTTGTTTTCTCTCTCCTGTGTGTGTGTGTGTGTGTGTTTTGTATCCCCTAGGGTCTCGTGGTAGCAGCGAGGAGACAGACCAGCAGGAATCCCTTCACAAGTTGCTAACGTCAGGGGGGCTGAGTGAGGAGAACTTCAGACAGCACTTTGTTCATCTCAAAGCCAACGTCATAGAGGCCATCAATGAACTCCTCACAGAGCTAGGTAAGACACGTTCACTTAGAACAGTGTTTGCCAACCTGACCCTCCCAAAGTATTCTTTAAAACATTTTTATAGACCCGGACAAGCACACCCTATTCAACTTGTTAACTAATCATCATGCCCTCAATGAGTTGAATCGAGTATGATTGTCCGGGCTGTTGGGGGTACTGGAGGACCCAGAGTTGGGAAAACATTGTCTTAGAGCACACACATACTCCACCATCAGTCTCTTCTCCACTTCATAGACCTATTAAGGTCATAGTTCTATACTTGGTTGTGGCTGAAATCCAAATGATTCAAACGAAAGTCTCCTTTAGTTTAAACCAATCGTCTCTGTTGTCTTTACACTACACCTCCCCATGGGTATAATCATGGTCGAGCAGCACTGAGCTAACGGTCTTCTTCCTCTCTCCCAGAGGGCACCACAGACAACATCGCCATGCAGGCCCTGGAGCACATCCACTCCAACGAGGTCATCATGACTGTCGGCCGCTCACGCACCGTCGAGGCCTTCCTCAAAGACGCAGCGAGGAAACGCAAGTTCCACGTCATCGTGGCCGAGTGTGCCCCCTTCTGCCAGGTATCCACCGTTCCTCCATTTCATCCTGATCCGTTCCCATCAACCCTCCCTCCCTCCATCCATACGTTCACCCCTCCCTCCCTCCATCCATACGTTCACCCCTCCCTCCCTCCATCCATACGTTCACCCCTCCCTCCCTCCATCCATACGTTCACCCCTCCCTCCCTCCATCCATACGTTCACCCCTCCGTCTTTCCTCTATCCCACGCCTGTATATTCACACACGGGAGCTGGGGATCATGTGACAAATGTAAAAATGTTCTTTTTAAAGTTTAAACTGAAATTTTTTTTTTTTAATTGTTTAAATGTACGAACGCTGTGCTCTGAGGAACCCCTTCAAGCTAACGAGCAGTCACTCTGGATGAAAACATTCAGTGTATTAATACATATAATAATAATAATAAATAATAATAATACAATAATAATAATTTGGTTGTGTTTATGAAGGTGTTCGGTAAATATTGAATATATATTTAAAAATTTATTTCAGAAATTCTGACGATCAATTTCATTAGTTTATGTTTTATGTAGGCTAAGGAAACACAAAACAATCCAAGTGTTCACTCAATTTACCTAGTTCGTTAAGCAACCAGGGAAACAGAAAGCATACTGTATGAGTTGGAAAACAGTAAAAGCTTATTTTTTTACAACGATAAAATAAAACACAAAGGAAATCATTAGTAGCCTAAAACTAGATGATAAGCGCCAAATGTGCTTGATAAATAAAGTCCGCACAAAATTAAATAATGGCATTATAATGAATATAGACCTAAGTGTTGATATGACGGGGGCAGTAATGCAAATTGTCTGAGTAGTCATGTGATTAGATGTTCAGGAGTCTGATGGCTTGGGGGTAGAAGCTGTTCAGAAGCCTCTTGGACCTAGACTTGGTGCTCCAGTACTGCTTGCCGTGCGTTAGCAGAGAGAACAGTCAGAACAATTTTTAGGGCCTTCTTCTGACACGGCCTGGTATAGAGGTCCTGGATAGACAGGAAACTTGGTCCCAGTAGTGCTGGGCGTACAGGATTTAAATAAACGCTCACAGGCAGTGTCTCCTTGCTCCCTGTGCGTCTCAGTCCCTGATGTGCTGTGGCATGTCATAAACAGCAAAGTTGTTGAGTGCACTGTTGATATTGTTTGCTTGAAGATGTAAGGCCTGCTCTCAGTAGAAGACCGTGTTGTGCTGATAATCGTCCCATTAGCATTGGCACCGCTTTTATTGGTTGGTGGCGCAGGCGCCTGCTCAGTGCATACCGTTCTGGAGGTGCAGGTTCAGACTGAGGCTCAGAAGCAGAATAATCATCAGCGACGTCGTGATTCATTTCTTCCATCGGCGGCGTTTTCATTCAGATCTTGTAGCGACACTAACGGAGCATGTGCATCCGTTCGTCTTGGGTCTTCTTGCCGTGGTAAATTACACACTCTCTCATTGCGCTCCCTAGTAGGCCAGAGTAGACTGATTAGACTTCTGTGATTCGGTGGACTGATAGAGGGTACATACCATGTAGAGATTATATTTTGAGGTAATTATCGGGGTGATTGTCAACTGGGCACGGCACCTTCAACTGTCGGGAGGAGGAGGAGGGGAGCAGGCCCTCCTGCTGTCGGGAGGAGGAGGAGGGGAGCAGGCCCTCCTGCTGTCGGGAGGAGGAGGAGGGGAGCAGGCCCTCCTGCTGTCGGGAGGAGGAGGAGGAGGGGAGCAGGCCCTCCTGCTGTCGGGAGGAGGAGGAGGGGAGCAGGCCCTCCTGCTGTCGGGAGGAGGAGGAGGGGGAGCAGGCCCTCCTGCTGTCGGGAGGAGGAGGAGGAGGGGAGCAGGCCCTCCTGCTGTCGGGAGGAGGAGGAGGAGGGGAGCAGGCCCTCCTGCTGTCGGGAGGAGGAGGAGGAGGGGGAGCAGGCCCTCCTGCTGTCGGGGAGGAGGAGGAGGAGGGGGAGCAGGCCCTCCTGCTGTCGGGAGGAGGGGAGCAGGCCCTCCTGCTGTCGGGAGGAGGGGAGCAGGCCCTCCTGCTGTCGGGAGGAGGGGAGCAGGCCCTCCTGCTGTCGGGAGGAGGAGGAGGGGAGCAGGCCCTCCTGCTGTCGGGAGGAGGAGGGGCAACTGGGGAAAACCATTAAAATGACATGGCCTCCTAAAACTGGTTCCAGTTCTGTTTGTGATATTAAGATTCTAATGACAGTGTGTTAGACTGCTTTAGACAGTGTGTTATATAGACTGCTTTAGACAGTGTGTTATATAGACTGCTTTAGACAGTGTGTTATATAGACTGATTTAGACAGTGTGTTAGACTGATTTAGACGGTGTGTTAGACTGATTTAGACGGTGTGTTAGACTGATTTAGACGGTGTATTGGGCTGATTTAGACGGTGTGTTAGACTGATTTGACGGTGTGTTAGACTGATTTAGACGGTGTGTTAGACTGGTGTTGTAGTGTGTTAGACTGATTTAGACGGTGTGTTAGACTGGTTAGACGGTGTGTTATATAGACTGCTTTAGACGGTGTGTTATAGACTGCTTTAGACGGTGTGTTATATAGACTGCTTTAGACGGTGTCATTATGTAGACTGCTTTAGACGGTGTGTTATATAGACTGCTTTAGACGGTGTGTTATATAGACTGCTTTAGGCGGTGTGTTATATAGACTGCTTTAGACGGTGTGTTATATAGACTGCTTTAGACGGTGTGTTATATAGACTGCTTTAGACGGTGTGTTATAGACTGCTTTAGACGGTGTGTTATATGGACTGCTTTAGACGGTGTGTTATATGGACTGCTTTAGACGGTGTGTTATATGGACTGCTTTAGACGGTGTGTTATATGGGCTTTGCTTTAGACGGTGTGTTAAATAGACTGCTTTAGGCGGTGTGTTAAATAGACTGCTTTAGACGGTGTGTTATATAGACTGCTTTGAAGGTGTGTTATATAGACTGCTTTAGACGGTGTGTTATATAGACTGCTAGGCGGTGTGTTATATAGACTGCTTTAGACGGTGTGTTATATAGACTGCTTTAGACGGTGTGTTAAATAGACTGCTTTAGACGGTGTGTTAAATAGACTGCTTTAGACGGTGTGTTAAATAGACTGATTTAGACGGTGTGTTAAATAGATTAGTTTCGGACAGGTCATGGACAGAGGGAGGCATGACTTTAAAAATGGCGGAGTAATAAAAAAACCAATACAATTCATAACCAGTCAAAATGGCTGCTTTCATTGTTCTCGTGTTAACAGATAAGAGGGAAAAAAATCATTACAATGATGTGAATTCACTCTTCAAATCTAGTCCTGCTTATAACTGCTAGGGGGCAGTGCAGTTCAATCTACCACAGTCTTGGTTACCTACCAGACAGCGCTCACCTAACTGCTGTCCCCCACCCACTAGTTCTAGATACAGTGCTTTCAGGAAAATATTCAGACCGACCCCCTTGACTTTGTTATATTAAGTCCTTGCTCTCTATAGAATTATATATTTTACGGATTTTTAATGCATTGTTTTTCATTTATTCCACCCGTCAATCAACCACACATTATTTAATATTTTGTGTACAACTGCACTGTGATTTTAAACATTTCTGTTAGTGATATTTTCTTAACATTAACGATCCCAATTTAATTTAAACGTTTTAAATGTCAACCCCCCCATACGTTTGAATCTATTGCATGAATTGACTGTCTGATCTTGACGTCATTGAATAATGAACATTTTTACATTTTGGGAACACACCGTCGTAACGACCCTCCTGCCTCCCTCCCAAGGGTCATGAAATGGCTACTAATCTCTCCAAAGCCAGCATCGAGACCACTGTCATAGCCGACGCCGCCATATTCGCAGTGATGTCCCGAGTGAATAAGGTGAATTTCACACTTTTACTGTTTATGTTGCTTTATTTTGTGATTTAGTGAATTTTTTTATTTTATTTTATTTTTGTGATTTTTTTTTTTGTGATTTTTATTTTTTACACAGACGGAACATTAAGTAGTAATATCGATGCATTTTAATTCAAAATGATTATTTCCGATCTTATTTCATCAAAACAGCTCTCTTGATTTACTCAACAATATGGACTTTAAAAAAATAATAATTGTATTTTGTTCACTAGGGGACGCTTGTCTATTGTCAATGCAACTAAATTAGTTTTGATTCTGTTCCTCCTATTGGTTATCCTCTCACCAGGTCATCATCGGAACACAGACGGTTCTGGCCAATGGCGGGCTCCGGGCGGTCAACGGAACCCACACTGTAGCTCTAGCAGCCAGGCACCACTCGACTCCGCTCATCGTCTGCGCTCCCATGTTCAAGCTCTCTCCTCAGGTACTCACAACCACAGTCATCAGGAGCAGAATAGTGACTTTCTGAATAGAAGTGTGGTTGTCAGTGAGCCCTGCTTCACTGATAGGTGCTCGGTGAGGCCAAGCATCCTCGGACTATGACGTTGTCTGCTGTTATATTCATCACTGTGTGACTTGACTGGTTGGATTTTCGTTTTGTGTTCTCAGTTTCCCAATGAAGAGGACACTTTCCATAAGTTTGTCTCCCCACACGAGGTGCTTCCTTCACAGAAGGTAAACTTGCATTCTTTGCCCATCCTTTTTTTTTCTCACCTGCAGTGCATTATGGGAAACTTTTCAGGCCCCTTGACTTTTTCCACATTTTGTTACATTACAGCCTTATTCTAAAATGTATTTTAAGTATCCTCCCCCCCTCAAGCTACACACAACACTCCATAATGACAAAGCAAAAACATGTTTTAAAAAATTCTATCCAAGGTGAACGTGCACTGCCCCGTGTTCAACATGTGACTTTACTCTGTTTGTTTCTCTATAGGAGAGATTCTATCCAAGGTGAACGTGCACTGTCCCGTGTTCAACATGTGACTTTACTCTGTTTCTCTATAGGAGAGATTCTATCCAAGGTGAACGTGCACTGCCCCGTGTTCAACATGTGACTTTACTCTGTTTGTTTCTCTATAGGAGAGATTCTATCCAAGGTGAACGTGCACTGCCCCGTGTTCAACATGTGACTTTACTCTGTTTCTCTATAGGAGAGATTCTATCCAAGGTGAACGTGCACTGTCCCGTGTTCAACATGTGACTTTACTCTGTTTCTCTATAGGAGAGATTCTATCCAAGGTGAACGTGCACTGTCCCGTGTTCAACATGTGACTTTACTCTGTTTCTCTGTAGGAGAGATTCTATCCAAGGTGAACGTGCACTGTCCCGTGTTCAACATGTGACTTTACTCTGTTTGTTTCTCTATAGGAGAGATTCTATCCAAGGTGAACGTGCACTGTCCCGTGTTCAACATGTGACTTTACTCTGTTTCTCTGTAGGAGAGATTCTATCCAAGGTGAACGTGCACTGTCCCGTGTTCAACATGTGACTTTACTCTGTTTGTTTCTCTATAGGAGAGATTCTATCCAAGGTGAACGTGCACTGCCCCGTGTTCAACATGTGACTTTACTCTGTTTCTCTATAGGAGAGATTCTATCCAAGGTGAACGTGCACTGCCCCGTGTTCAACATGTGACTTTACTCTGTTTCTCTATAGGAGAGATTCTATCCAAGGTGAACGTGCACTGCCCCGTGTTCAACATGTGACTTTACTCTGTTTCTCTATAGGAGAGATTCTATCCAAGGTGAACGTGCACTGCCCCGTGTTCAACATGTGACTTTACTCTGTTTGTTTCTCTATAGGAGAGATTCTATCCAAGGTGAACGTGCACTGC
>NW_027015930.1:7500-10733 GCF_036934945.1 Oncorhynchus masou masou | reverse complement strand
ATTTCAGTGTCTCCCATGTTGGCAAATTGATCTTGACTAGTCTGTCTGGCCAATACAATCATTAGGCTACACAGAAGGAGAGACTTCCAGAAGATTGTCTTCATCGGTGTCAATAAATGAACTCAACAAAACAAACTTCTACGTAACGTTTTCTCGAACACAGATCAAGCCGAGTTCTGGCGTAAAAAAGCAAGCTCAATGGAGCCTCTCCTTTGAAAGGGCCCGGAAACCTCTCCACAACTGTGCATGTAATCCTACACATAGGCAGTCATATGGCATGCATCACTGCATCACTACAGACATCGGCACACATTCCTCAAACAAGCTTGTCTTTGACGCACAGAAGGGCAGTTTGTTTTATGAAAGCTTTATCGTCAACAGGAAACATTAATTATTCATCTATGCCATTTTTTTTTTTTAAACACCAGTGAATATAACCCGAAGGCAACGTTCAAAGACTAGAGCCCAGAGCACCATACTGCTGTCACCACGTCCCTGTGTCTGTGTCTGAGTGTGTGTCCCAGTACCCCACAGGTACATCACACAGTCCTTTCGCTGACCGCCTGGTCTGTGTGTTGGGAAGCTGTGATGACACACGTCTCTGCTACAGCCAGACAGTCTCGTGTCCCTGTTTTATTCTCAGCATCACAGATGTTATGATCGTTCTATTATGCACACGGCATTATGTCAAGTCAAATTTTGATATGACAGGGGACACAATCTGATGTGTTTATTACAAGGCAATCAAAAATAAATAGAATAATGTTTCACTGTCATTTATGCCAAACTACTATGTATTCATGAAATTAAATGACTAATTGCAATCACATACTTGGTGGTTAAGTCCTAGTATTACATGTATTTCAGCTTGAGTACTTAATTAATGTACAACATGAAGAGGGGATCATTAGCGTATGAAACACATGAAAAAACAAACACTTTCAGGTCATTTTTATGTCAATTCTGATTGGTTAATTGCAGACAATAAGGTACTTTTCATGATATCCCTATCAGAATGACATAGAACACTTTGAAACCAATGGCACGCTGCTAGCTGTTTGGTGGACACCCCCAGTGGCACGCTGCTAGCTGTTTGGTAGACACCCCCAGTGGCACACTGCTAGCTGTTTGGTAGACACCCCCAGTGACACCCTGCTAGCTGTTTGGTAGACACCCCCAGTGGCACACTGCTAGCTGTTTGGTAGACACCCCCAGTAGCACGCTGCTAGCTGTTTGGTAGACACCCCCAGTGACACACTGCTAGCTGTTTGGTAGACACCCCCAGTGGCACACTGCTAGCTGTTTGGTAGACACCCCCAGTGACACACTGCTAGCTGTTTGGTAGACACCCCCAGTGACACACTGCTAGCTGTTTGGTGGACACCCCCAGTGACACACTGCTGGCTGTTTGGTAGACACCCCCAGTGGCACACTGCTAGCTGTTTGGTAGACACCCCAGTGGCACGCTGCTGGCTGTTTGGTAGACACCCCCAGTGGCACGCTGCTAGCTGTTTGGTAGACACCCCCAGTGGCACGCTGCAAGCTGTTTGGTAGACACCCCCAGTGACACCCTGCTAGCTGTTTGGTAGACACCCCCAGTGACACACTGTTAGCTGTTTGGTAGACACTCCCAGTGGCACACTGTTAGCTGTTTGGTAGACACCCCCAGTGGCACACTGCTAGCTGTTTGGTGGACACCCCCAGTGGCACGCTGCTAGCTGTTTCTGTTTGGTAGACACCCCCAGTGGCACACTGCTAGCTGTTTGGTAGACACCCCCAGTGGCACACTGCTAGCTGTTTGGTAGACACCCCCAGTGACACACTGCTAGCTGTTTAGTGGACACGTCTGTATTGTAAAACATGTATTTCCAACCAACAACCTCTGACATTCATATTAATAGTTCCAACTGAGCATCCAGTTTTTAAACCGAGGGCAAATGATGCAATGTACACCTATGCTTTTTTTTGCTCAGTGACTGTGGGGCTGAGTGCCTCAGGCATAGTCTCTTAACACCTGTTGTTATAGCGAAACGACAAGTCACTACACAGGTATACGTGCAACTTAATGTGAAGCGTTATCATTTTCTGATCGTGGAGTTCCCATTTTCTGATAGTCTTTTACGGTATAATTATGAACAAATCAGCAGAAGAAGAAAAAGCGTAGCATGCAAACAGCTGTACAGATGGATTTACAGATGGATAGATGTACAGATGGATAGATGGATTTGATTGTAACAACAGTTGCATAACGGTCTGTGTCCTATTCATTTAAAACTGCCGGAGCATCGTTAGTATCCTAATGAGTGTCGTAATATCGATATGCAAAGAAGGTTTCACTGCACTGTGCTACAATTAGCTGCTGCAGTAGATATATCTATATCCTATATGGCACTGCAATAGCCTAGGCTATCATTCACTGTGTGTTCCACCTGTAGCAATCCTTCTTGTTAATAACAAAATACTTTCATAGGAAGGTTTTCATTTCAATGCCTCTCTTCCTCATCATGCTCCCTTGACAAACTAAACTGCTGAAGAGTAAACATTCAAGGGAAACCGAGGAAGCGACGACAAAAACCATGGAAAAAATCCCTGGCATTTTATCGGAAAAAAAATGTCAGAATGTAGTGTGATCAATTATAGAAATGTAACGGATGATGACATGCGCTACAGTATTGCCAGCGGTGGCTACAGTAGGCTACACGATCATAACAAACCCATAGTGTAACAATTACTCTCCAGCGCCGTGCACACAGCAAATGGATTCAAATGTATCCACAACGTTTACGCATTCTTCATAACGTCACACGTAAATTAACAGAGAAATACATTACGTAACTGATTTACAGAAATGTCCCGAACAGTTCAACAGGGGCGTGAAACAAATGCGCTTACCTCTCGTTTCACATTCCACAGTAATTTCTTGAATTCTTCATCTGTGGACGAACCCATGGCTCTCCCGTACCCTATAAATGGGTCTGCACAGACGAAGTGACAGCAAGAGTCAAACTGATTGTCCGCATCATGATGTCTGGTGCCTTCCGCCCTTTCTAAGCTTCTATTTACTTTTACCTCCTTCCTTCCTCCCCTCTCACAGCAGTGTGCCGGTGCCTCCTGACAGCTGCTGCCATTACTGCTGTGTGGTAGCCCGTGCGCCACTGCGGACATTAGAGCCATCTTCAGACCCCCTCAGAATGACGTCAGCGGAGCTGGACCAGCCCCCTCTACCACTCTTT
>NW_027015930.1:0-5000 GCF_036934945.1 Oncorhynchus masou masou | reverse complement strand
CGGTACTTCCCCTCCACAGGTTCCAGAACCACGCCGTTGCTTCTCTCCACAGGTTCCAGAACCACACGCTCGTTGCTTCCCTCCACAGGTTCCAGAACCACGCTAGTTGCTTCTCTCCACAGGTTCCAGAACCACGCCGGTACTCCCCTCCTGGGGTTCCAGAACCCGCCCGGTACTTCCCTCTGGGTTCCAGAACCACGCCCGTTGCTTCCCTCCCACACGTTCCAGAACCCACGCCAGTGCTTCCCTCCACAGGTTCCAGAACCCACGCTCGTTGCTTCCCTCCACAGGTTCCAGAACCACGCTGGTTGCTTCTCTCCACAGGTTCCAGAACCACGCCCGTTGCTTCCTCCACTGGTTCCAGAACCCGCCCGTTGCTTCCCTCCACACGTTCCAGAACCCGCCCGATGCTTCCCTCACAGGTTCAGAACCACGCCGTTGCTTCCCCTCACAGGTTCCAGAACCACGCCCGTTGCTTCCCTCCACAGGTTCCAGAACCCACGCCCGGTGCTTCTCTCCACAGGTTCCAGAACCACGCCCGATGCTTCCCTCCACAGGTTCCAGAACCACGCCCGTTGCTTCCTCCACAGGTTCCAGAACCACGCCCGTTGCTTCCTCCACAGGTTCCAGAACCACGCCCGGTGCTTCTCTCCACAGGTTCCAGAACCACGCCGTTGCTTCCCTCCACAGGTTCCAGAACCACGCCCGTTGCTTCTCTCCACAGGTTCCAGAACCACGCCCGATGCTTCTCTCCACAGGTTCCAGAACCACGCTCGTTGCTTCTCTCCACAGGTTCCAGAACCACGCCCGTTGCTTCCCTCCACAGGTTCCAGAACCACGCTCGTTGCTTCTCTCCACAGGTTCCAGAACCACGCCCGATGCTTCCTCCACAGGTTCCAGAACCACGCTCGTTGCTTCTCTCCACAGGTTCCAGAACCACGCCCGTTGCTTCTCTCCACAGGTTCCAGAACCACGCCCGCTGCTTCTCTCCACAGGTTCCAGAACCACGCCCGGTACTTCCCTCCACAGGTTCCAGAACCACGCCGTTGCTTCCCTCCACAGGTTCCAGAACCACGCCCGTTGCTTCTCTCCACAGGTTCCAGAACCACGCCCGTGCTTCCCTCCACAGGTTCCAGAACCACGCCCGTTGCTTCTCTCCACAGGTTCCAGAACCACACCCGTTGCTTCTCTCCACAGGTTCCAGAACCACGCCCGTTGCTTCCTCCACAGGTTCCAGAACCACGCTTCGTTGCTTCCCTCCACAGGTTCCAGAACCACGCTCGTTGCTTCTCTCCACAGGTTCCAGAACCACGCCCGTTGCTTCTCTCCACAGGTTCCAGAACCACGCCCATGTGCTTCTCTCCACAGGTTCCAGAACCACGCCCGGTGCTTCTCTTCCACAGGTTCCAGAACCACGCCCGTTGCTTCTCTCCACAGGTTCCAGAACCACGCCCGTTGCTTCTCTCCACAGGTTCCAGAACCACGCCCGTTGCTTCTCTCCACAGGTTCCAGAACCACGTTCATGCTTCTCCCACAGGCTCCAGAACCACGCCGTTGCATTTCTCCGCAGGCTCCAGAACCACCCTGGTACTTCCCTCCACAGGTTCCAGAACCACGCCCGCGTACTTCTCTCCACAGGTCCATGAACCCGCCTGCGCTTCCTCCACAGGCTCATCCAGACCCGCCGTTGCTTCTCTCCACAGGTTCCAGAACCACGCCCGGTACTTCCCTCCACAGGTTCCAGAACCACGCCGGTACTTCCCTCCACAGGTTCCAGAACCACGCCCGGTACTTCTCTCCACAGGTTCCAGAACCACGCCCGTTGCTTCTCTCCACAGGTTCCAGAACCACGCCCGTTGCTTCTCTCCACAGGTTCCAGAACCACGCCCAGTACTTCCCTCCACAGGTTCCAGAACCACGCCCGTTGCTTCTCTCCACAGGTTCCAGAACCACGCCCGTTGCTTCTCTCCACAGGTTCCAGAACCACGCCCGTTGCTTCTCTCCACAGGTTCCAGAACCACGCCCGGTACTTCCCTCCACAGGTTCCAGAACCACGCCCGTACTTCCCTCCACAGGTTCCAGAACCACGCCCGTTGCTTCTCTCCACAGGTTCCAGAACCACGCCCGTTGCTTCCCTCCACAGGTTCCAGAACCACGCCCGTTGCTTCCCTCCACTGGTTCCAGAACCACGCCCGGTACTTCCCTCCACAGGTTCCAGAACCACGCCCGGTACTTCCCTCCACAGGTTCCAGAACCACGCCCGGTACTTCCTCCACAGGTTCCAGAACCACGCCCGATACTTCTCTCCACAGGTTCCAGAACCACGCCCGTTGCTTCTCTCCACAGGTTCCAGAACCACGCCCGTTGCTTCTCTCCACAGGTTCCAGAACCACGCCCGTTGCTTCTCTCCACAGGTTCCAGAACCACGCCCGGTACTTCCCTCCACAGGTTCCAGAACCACGCCCGTTGCTTCCCTCCACAGGTTCCAGAACCACGCCCGGTGCTTCCCTCCACAGGTTCCAGAACCACGCCCGGTGCTTCCCTCCACAGGTTCCAGAACCACGCCCGGTACTTCCCTCCACAGGTTCCAGAACCACGCCCGGTACTTCCCTCCAAAGGTTCCAGAACCATATGGACAGATGTAACGGTGTCAGATTGTATTGGATAAACTCACCCCACAGCTTGAAATGTTGTCAATAGTGCCGTTGAATTGGATAATTTTTTTGGGTGGCGCAACTAGTTAGTACGTTCTCAAGCAGAGACGTCAAATGTGATGAGGCAGAGGGTGCGAGATCAAGTACCTGCAATGAGGTTGTGAGAAAGGAAGGAATTGCTGCTAAGCAGGCACAGTGTATCCTGTTACACAAAGACTGGGCTATTTGAAACCTTTTTATTATGGAAAACCAAGTGAAAATAAAGGAATAAAGATGATTAAAACACGTTAAGAGAGCGAGGCACTCCTTTAAATAAAGGAATAAAGATGATTAAAACACGTTAAGAGAGCGAGGCACTCCCTTAAATAAAGGAATAAAGATGATTAAAACACGTTAAGAGAGCGAGGCACTCCCTTAAATAAAGGAATAAAGATGATTAAAACACGTTAAGAGAGCGAGGCACTCCCTTAAATAAAGGAATAAAGATGATTAAAACACGTTAAGAGAGCGAGGCACTCCCTTAAATAAAGGAATAAAGATGATTAAAACACGTTAAGAGAGCGAGGCACTCCCTTAAATAAAGGAATAAAGATGATTAAAACACGTTAAGAGAGCGAGGCACTCCTTAAATAAAGGAATAAAGATGATTAAAACACGTTAAGAGAGCGAGGCACTCCCTTAAATAAAGGAATAAAGATGATTAAAACACGTTAAGAGAGCGAGGCATTCCCTTAAATAAAGGAATAAAGATGATTAAAACACGTTAATGCAGAGAGCGAGGCACTCCCTTAAATAAAGGAATAAAGATGATTAAAACACGTTAAGAGAGCGAGGCACTCCCTTAAATAAAGGAATAAAGATGATTAAAACACGTTAAGAGAGCGAGGCACTCCCTTAAATAAAGGAATAAAGATGATTAAAACACGTTAAGAGAGCGAGGCACTCCCTTAAATAAAGGAATAAAGATGATTAAAACACGTTAAGAGAGCGAGGCACTCCCTTAAAAGTGTGAAGAGGAAATGTCTCCAGTGAATACCTGATTAAAACTGTTAATAAGAATGACCTGCCATTCATGAACATGATCCCCGGGCTACTGCACAAAGCATGATCCCCGGGCTACTGCACAAAGCATGATCCCCGGGCTACTGCACAAAGCATGATCCCCGGGCTACTGCACAGAGCATGATCCCCGGGCTACTGCACAGAGCATGATCCCCGGGCTACTGCACAAAGCATGATCCCCGGGCTACTGCACAGAGCATGATCCCGGGCTACTGCACAGAGCATGATCCCCGGGCTACTGCACAGAGCATGATCCCCGGGCTACTGCACAGAGCACAGAGCATGATCCCCGGGCTACTGCACAAAGCACAAAGCATGATCCCCGGGCTACTGCACAGAGCACAGAGCATGATCCCCGGGCTACTGCACAGAGCACAGAGCATGATCCCCGGGCTACTGCACAGAGCACAAAGCATGATCCCCGGGCTACTGCACAGAGCACAGAGCATGATCCCCGGGCTACTGCACAGAGCATGATCCCCGGGCTACTGCACAGAGCACAGAGCATGATCCCGGCTACTGCACATAGCACAGAGCATGATCCCCGGGCTACTGCACAGAGCATGATCCCGGGCTACTGCACAGAGCACTGAGCATGATCCCCGGGCTACTGCACAGAGCATGATCCCCGGGCTACTGCACAAAGCACAAAGCATGATCCCCGGGCTACTGCACAGAGCACAGAGCATGATCCTCGGGCCACTGCACAGAGCACAGAGCATGATCCCGGGCTACTGCACAGAGCACAGAGCATGATCCCCGGGCTACTGCACAGAGCACAGAGCATGATCCCCGGGCTACTGCACAGAGCATGATCCCCGGGCTACTGCACAGAGCACAGAGCATGATCCCCGGGCTACTGCACAGAGCATGATCCCCGGCTACTGCACAGAGCATGATCCCCGGGCTACTGCACAGAGCATGATCCCCGGGCTACTGCACAGAGCATGATCCCCGGGCTACTGCACAGAGCATGATCCCCGGGCTACTGCACAGAGCATGATCCCCGGGCTACTGCACAGAGCATGATCCCCGGGCTACTGCACAGAGCACAGAGCATGATCCCCGGGCTACTGCACAGAGCATGATCCCCGGGCTACTGCACAGAGCACAAAGCATGATCCCGGGCTACTGCACAGAAGCATGATCCCCGGGCTACTGCACAGAGCATGATCCCCGGGCTACTGCACAGAGCATGATCCCCGGGCTACTGCACAGAGCATGATCCCCGGGCTACTGCACAGAGCACAGATAATGATCCCGGGCTACTGCACAAAGCAGGAA
>NW_027015929.1:0-10736 GCF_036934945.1 Oncorhynchus masou masou | reverse complement strand
ATTGAACGAAAAGCTACATGAATGAACGTAAACGAACGTAAAGCTACATGCAGTGCGGAAAGCACACAAACAAGATCCCACAATCTAAGGTGGGAAAAAGGCCTGCCTAAGTATGATCCCCAATCAGAGACAACGATAGACAGCTGCCTCTGATTGGGAACCATACTCGGCCAAAAACAAAGAAATAGAGAACCAAGAATGCCCACCCAAATCACACACTGACCGAACCAAATAGAGAAATCAAAGGCTCTCGAAGGTCAGGGCGTGACATTACAACTGACATTACTACTGAACCAGGACAGTACTACTGACATTACAACTGACATTACTACTGCACCATTTTTATATTCTTTTTTTTATTTCACCTTTATTTAACCAGGTAGGCAAGTTGAGAACAAGTTCTCATTTACAATTGCGACCTGGCCAAGATAAAGCAAATCAGTTTGACACATTCAACGACACAGAGTTACACATGGAGTAAAACAAACATACAGTCAATAATACAGTATAAACAAGTCTATATACGATGTGAGCAAATGAGGTGAGATAAGGGAGGTAACGGCAAAAAAAGGCCATGGTGGCAAAGTAAATACAATATAGCAAGTAAAACACTGGAATGTTAGATTTGCAGTGGAAGAATGTGCAAATGGGGTGCAAAGAAGCAAAATAAATAAATAAATAAAATAAATACAGTAGGGAAAGAGGTAGTTGTTTGGGCTAAATTATAGGTGGGCTATGTACAGGCGCAGTAATCTGTGAGCTGCTCTGACAGTTGGTGCTTAAAGCTAGTGAGGGAGATAAGTGTTTACAGTTTCAGAGATTTTTGTAGTTCGTTCCAGTCATTGGCAGCACAGAACTGGAAAAACTGGAGAACTGGAAGGAGAGGTGGCCAAAGAAAGAATTGGCACCATGACATTATTACTGAACCATGACATTACTACTGACATTACTACTGCACCATGACATTACTACTGCCATTACTACTGCACCATGACATTACTACTGCCATTACTACTGCACCATGACATTACTACTGCACCGTGCCATTACTACTGCACCATGACATTACTACTGCACCGTGACATTACCACTGCACATTGACATTACTACTGACCCATGACATTACTACTGAACCATGACAGTACTACTGACATTACTACTGCACCATGACATTACTACTGCACCATGACATTACTACTGCCATTACTACTGCACCATGACATTACTACTGCACCATGACATTACCACTGCACATTACTACTGACCCAAGACATTACTACTGAATCATGACATTACTACTGACATTACTACTGCACCATGACATTACTACTGCACCTTGACATTACCACTGCACCATGACATTAATACTGCACCATGCCATTACCACTGCACCATGACATTACTACTGAACCATGACATTACTACTGAACCATGACATTACTACTGCACCATGACATTACCACTGCACCATGACATTACTACTGAACCATGCCATTACTACTGAACCATGACATTACTACTGACATTACTACTGAACCATGGCATTACCACTGCACCATGACATTACTACTGCACCATGACATTACTACTGACATTACTACTGCACCATGACATTACTACTGACATTACTACTGAACCATGACATTACCACTGCCATTACTACTGACATTACTACTGAACCATGACATTACTACTGAACCATGACATTACTACTGACATTACTACTGCACCATGACATTACCACTACACCATGACATTACTACTGTACCATGACATTACTACTGCACCATGACATTACTACTGCACCATGACATTACTACTGACATTACTACTGCATCATGACATTACTACTGCACCATGACATTACCACTACACCATGACATTACCACTACACCATGACATTACTACTGTACCATGACATTACTACTGCACCATGACATTACTACTGACATTACTACTGCATCATGACATTACTACTGCACCATGACATTACCACTACACCATGACATTACTACTGTACCATGACATTACTACTGCACCAGGACATTACTACTGACATTACTACTGCACCATGACATTACTAATGCACCATGACATTACTACTGCGCCATGACATTACTACTGCACCATGACATTACTACTGTACCATGACATTACAACTGCACCATGACATTACTACTGACATTTCTACTGCACCATGACATTACTACTGACATTACTACTGCACCATGACATTACTACTGCACCATGACATTACCACTGCACCATGACATTACTACTGACATTACTACTGCACCATGCCATTACTACTGACATTACTACTGCACCATGACATTACTACTGACCCATGACATTACTACTGAACCATGACAGTACTACTGACATTACTACTGCACCATGACATTACTACTGCACCATGACATTACTACTGACATTACTACTGCACCATGACATTACTACTGCCATTACTACTGCACCATGACATTACTACTGCACCATGACATTACTACTGACATTACTACTGCACCATGACATGACTACTGCCATTACTACTGCACCATGACATTACTGCTGCACCATGACATTACCACTGCACATTGACATTACTACTGACCCAAGACATTACTACTGAATCATGACATTACTACTGACATTACCACTGCACCATGACATTAATACTGCACCATGACATTACCACTGCACCATGACATTATTACTGAACCATGACAGTACTACTGACATTACTACTGCACCATGACATTACTACTGCACCATGACATTACTACTGACATTACTACTGCACCATGACATTACTACTGCCATTACTACTGCACCATGACATTACTACTGCACCATGACATTCCTACTGACATTACTACTGCACCATGACATTACTACTGCCATTACTACTGCACCATGACATTACTACTGCACCATGACATTACCACTACACCATGACATTACCACTACACCATGACATTACTACTGTACCATGACATTACTACTGCACCATGACATTACTACTGACATTACTACTGCATCATGACATTACTACTGCACCATGACATTACCACTACACCATGACATTACTACTGTACCATGACATTACTACTGCACCAGGACATTACTACTGACATTACTACTGCACCATGACATTACTAATGCACCATGACATTACTACTGCGCCATGACATTACTACTGCACCATGACATTACTACTGTACCATGACATTACAACTGCACCATGACATTACTACTGACATTTCTACTGCACCATGACATTACTACTGACATTACTACTGCACCATGACATTACTACTGCACCATGACATTACCACTGCACCATGACATTACTACTGACATTACTACTGCACCATGCCATTACTACTGACATTACTACTGCACCATGACATTACTACTGACCCATGACATTACTACTGAACCATGACAGTACTACTGACATTACTACTGCACCATGACATTACTACTGCACCATGACATTACTACTGACATTACTACTGCACCATGACATTACTACTGCCATTACTACTGCACCATGACATTACTACTGCACCATGACATTACTACTGACATTACTACTGCACCATGACATGACTACTGCCATTACTACTGCACCATGACATTACTGCTGCACCATGACATTACCACTGCACATTGACATTACTACTGACCCAAGACATTACTACTGAATCATGACATTACTACTGACATTACCACTGCACCATGACATTAATACTGCACCATGACATTACCACTGCACCATGACATTATTACTGAACCATGACAGTACTACTGACATTACTACTGCACCATGACATTACTACTGCACCATGACATTACTACTGACATTACTACTGCACCATGACATTACTACTGCCATTACTACTGCACCATGACATTACTACTGCACCATGACATTCCTACTGACATTACTACTGCACCATGACATTACTACTGCCATTACTACTGCACCATGACATTACTACTGCACCGTGACATTACCACTGCACATTGACATTACTACTGACCCATGACATTATTACTGAACCATGACAGTACTACTGACATTACTACTGCACCATGAAATTACTACTGCACCATGACATTACTACTGACATTACTACTGCACCATGACATTACTACTGCCATTACTACTGCACCATGACATTACTACTGCACCATGACATTACTACTGACATTACTACTGCACCATGACATGACTACTGCCATTACTACTGCACCATGACATTACTACTGCACCATGACATTACCACTGCACATTGACATTACTACTGACCCAAGACATTACTACTGAATCATGACATTACTACTGACATTACCACTGCACCATGACATTAATACTGCACCATGACATTACCACTGCACCATGACATTACTACTGAACCATGACATTACTACTGCACCATGACATTATTACTGCACCATGACATTACTACTGACATTACTACTGCACCATGACATTACTACTGCCATTACTACTGCACCATGACATTACTACTGACCCAAGACATTACTACTGAATCATGACATTACTACTGACATTACTACTGCACCATGACATTACTACTGCACCTTGACATTACCACTGCACCATGACATTAATACTGCACCATGCCATTACCACTGCACCATGACATTACTACTGAACCATGACATTACTACTGAACCATGACATTACTTCTGCACCATGACATTACCACTGCACCATGACATTACTACTGAACCATGCCATTACTACTGAACCATGACATTACTACTGACATTACTACTGAACCATGGCATTACCACTGCACCATGACATTACTACTGCACCATGACATTACTACTGACATTACTACTGCACCATGACATTACTACTGACATTACTACTGAACCATGACATTACCACTGCCATTACTACTGCCATTACTACTGAACCATGACATTACTACTGAACCATGACATTACTACTGACATTACTACTGCACCATGACATTACCACTACACCATGACATTACTACTGTACCATGACATTACTACTGCACCATGACATTACTACTGACATTACTACTGCATCATGACATTACTACTGCACCATGCCATAACTACTACACCATGACATTACTACTGTACCATGACATTACTACTGCACCATGACATTACTACTGACATTACTACTGCATCATGACATTACTAATGCACCATGCCATTACTACTGCGCCATGACATTACTACTGCACCATGACATTACTACTGAACCATGACATTACTACTGACATTACTACTGCACCATGACATTACTACTGACATTACTACTGCACCATGACATTACTACTGTAACATGACATTACTACTGCACAATGACATTACTACTGACATTACTACTGTACCATGACATTACTACTGATATTACTACTGAACATGACATTACTACTGACATTACTACTGCACCATGACATTACTACTGAACCATGACATTACTACTGACATTACTACTGCACCATGACATTACTACTGCACCATGACATTACTACTGCACCATGACATTACTACTGCACCATGATATTACTACTGAACCATGACATTACTACTGAAACATGCCATTACTACTGCACCATGACATTACTACTGCACCATGACATTACTACTGACATTACTACTGCATCATGACATTACTACTGCACCATGACATTACCACTACACCATGACATTACCACTACACCATGACATTACTACTGTACCATGACATTACTACTGCACCATGACATTACTACTGACATTACTACTGCATCATGACATTACTACTGCACCATGACATTACCACTATACCATGACATTACTACTGTACCATGACATTACTACTGCACCAGGACATTACTACTGACATTACTACTGCACCATGACATTACTAATGCACCATGACATTACTACTGCGCCATGACATTACTACTGCCATTACTACTGCACCATGACATTACTACTGCCATTACTACTGCACCATGACATTACTACTGCACCATGACATTACCACTGCACATTGACATTACTACTGACCCAAGACATTACTACTGAATCATGACATTACTACTGTACCATGACATTACAACTGCACCATGACATTACTACTGACATTTCTACTGCACCATGACATTACTACTGACATTACTACTGCACCATGACATTACTACTGCACCATGACATTACCACTGCACCATGACATTACTACTGACATTACTACTGCACCATGCCATTACTACTGACATTACTACTGCACCATGACATTACTACTGCACCATGACATTACTACTGCACCATGACATTAATACTGACATTAATACTGCATCTTGACATTACTACTGCACCATGACATTACCGCTACACCATGACATTAATACTGCGCTATGACATTACTACTGCATCATGACATTACTACTGCACCATGACATTTCTACTGCACCATGATATTACTACCGAACCATGACATTACTACTGCACCATGACATTTCTACTGCACCATGATATTACTACTGAATCATGACATTACTACTGACATTACTACTGCATCATGGCATTACTACTGCACCATGACATTACTACTGAACCACGACATTACTACCGAACCATGACATTACTACTGCACCATGACATTGCTACTGACATTACTACTGCATCATGACATTATTAATGCACCATGACATTACTACTGCGCCATGACATTACTACTGCACCATGACATTACTACTGTACCATGACATTACTACTGCACCAGGACATTACTACTGAACCATGACATTACTACTGCACCATGACATTACTACTGACATTACTACTGCACCATGACATTACTACTGCACCATGACATTACTACTGCACCATGAAATTACTACTGCACCATGACATTACTACTGTACCATGACATTACTACTGACATTACTACTGCACCATGACATTACTACTGACATTACAACTGCACCATGACATTACTACTGCACCATGACATTAACCACTGCACCATGACATTACTACTGACATTACTACTGCACCATGACATTACTACTGCACCATGACATTACTACTGACATTACTACTGCACCATGACATTACCACTGCACCATGACATTAATACTGCACCATGACATTACATTTACATTACATTTACATTTAAGTCATTTAGCAGACGCTCTTATCCAGAGCGACTTACAAATTGGTGAATTCACCTTCTGACATCCAGTGGAACAGCCACTTTACCACTGCACCATGACATTACTACTGAACCTTGACATTACTACAGACATTACTACTGAACCATGACATTACGACTGACATTACTACTGCACCATGACATTACTACTGCACCATGACATTACTCCTTCACCATGACATTACTACTGACATTACTACCGACATTACTACTGCACCATGACATTACCACTGAACCATGACATTACTACTGAACCATGACATTACTACTGCACCATGACATTACTACTGACATTATTACTGCACCATGACATTACTACGCTACTACTACTGCACCATGACATTACTACTGCACCACGCCACATTACCACTGCACATTGACATTACTACGACCCATGACATTACTACGAACCATGACAGTACTACTGACATTACTACTGCACCATGACATTACTACTGCACCATGACATTACTACTGCCATTACTACTGCACCATGACATTACTACTGCACCATGACATTACTACTGACATTACTACTGCACCATGACATGACTACTGCCATTACTACTGCACCATGACATTACTACTGCACCATGACATTACCACTGCACATTGACATTACTACTGACCCAAGACATTACTACTGTATCATGACATTACTACTGACATTACTACTGCACCATGACATTACTACTGAACCATGACATTACTACAGAAATTACTACTGAACCATGACATTACGACTGACATTACTACTGCACCATGACATTACTACTGCACCATGACATTACTACTTCACCATGACATTACTACTGACATTACTACCGACATTACTACTGCACCATGACATTACCACTGAACCATGACATTACTACTGAACCATGACATTACTGCTGAACCATGACATTACTGCTGACATTATTACTGCACCATGACATTACTACTGAAACATGACATTACTACTGACCCAAGACATTACTACTGTATCATGACATTACTACTGACATTACTACTGATCCATGACATTACTACTGAACCATGACATTACTACTGCCATTACTACTGCACCATGACATTACTACTGCACCATGAAATTACTAATGCGCCATGACATTATTACTGTACCATGACATTACTACTGACATTACTACTGCACCATTACATTACTAGTGACATTACTTCTGCACCATGACATTACTACTGCCATTACTACTGCACCATGACATTACTACTGCACCATGACATTACCACTACACCATGACATTACTACTGAATCATGACATTACTACTGCCATTACTACTGCACCATGACATTACTACTGCACCATGACATTACCACTACACCATGACATTACTACTGAACCATGACATTACTACTGTACCATGACATTACCACTGACATTACTACCGCACCATGACATTACCACTACACCATGACATTACTACTGAACCATGACATTACTACTGAATCATGACATTACTACTGACATTACCACTGCACCATGACATTAATACTGCACCATGACATTACTACTGACATTACTACTGCACCATGACATTACTACTGACATTACTCCTGCAGCATGACATTACTACTGCACCATGACATTACTACTGCACCATGACATTACTACTGCACCATGACATTACTACTGCCATTACTACTGCACCATGACATTACTACTGACATTACTACTGCACCATGACATTACTACTGCACCATGACATTACTACTTACATTACTACTTCACCATGACATTACTACTTACATTACCACTGCCTCTTGACATTACTACTGCACCATGACATTACCACTACACCATGACATTACTACTGTACCATGACATTACTACTGCGCCATGACATTACTACTGACAGTACTACTGCATCATGACATTACTACTGCACCATGACATTTCTACTGCACCATGATATTACTACTGTACCATGACATTACTACTGCACCAGGACATTACTACTGAACCATGACATTACTACTGAACCATGACATTACTACTGACATTACTACTGCACCATGACATTACTACTGGCATTACTACTGCAGCATGACATTACTACTGCACCATGACATTACTACTGCACCATGAAATTACTACTGCATCATGCCATTACTACTGTACCATGACATTACTACTGACATTACTACTGCACCATGACATTACTACTGACATTACTACTGCACCATGACATTACTACTGCACCATGACATTACTACTGCACCATGACATTACCACTGCACCATGAGATTACTACTGACATTACTACTGCACCATGACATTACTACTGACATTACTACTGGACCATGACATTACTACTGACATTACTACTGCACCATGACATTACTACTCACATTACTACTGCACCATGACATTACTACTGACATTACTACTGCACCAAACAAACTCCTCTGTGCCCTGTGGAGAACAGAGTCGTGCAAATGGGTCGAGTGTCTGACCTGACGACAACACATCAGTAAAAAAGCAGAGTCTAAAAGTTATTTATTCATTATTTACCAGCCTTCCTTTCTCAATGATTTATTCACATGGGGCAGCTTGACTTGGTTAGGAGACAGACACAGAGAGACATTGACTGCATACCAAATGACACCCTTTTCCCTACATTGCGCTCAACTTTTAACCAGGGTCCATGTTGGAATAGGCTGTCATTTGTGAGGCGGACTCTGAATCATACTGCTCCTGATTAGTAGTCTCTGTGTACCCAGAGTTATCTTCTTCCATTAGGCATTTACATCCATCACTATTATGGATAGGATCTCCACAAATTCCCTCAAATGTCCTAAAACAATTGATTCTGTCTGTTTGATTTGAAGGAGGGGTATCTAGGGCTGTGTGAAATGCAGTAAGGTGAGCCTGTGTTGTGGTAAAGATTCGTAAGGAGATAGTCCCAAGTTATACGCTTATTTTTACCGATTTGATTAATCAAGGAATCTATTCTAACAAAATTAAGAAATTATATTTAATTATAGTGTCCCATCATCCTGCCAACACGCACTGCCTATGGAGCTACTCTAAAACACGATCAGAGCTGTCTGGTTGTCTGGTTGTCTGGCTGCCTGATTGTCTGGTTGTCTGTCTGTCTGGTTGGCTGTCTTTCTGGCTGCCTGATTGTCTGGTTGTCTGGCTGGTTGGCTGGCTGTCTGGTTTCCCAATAAACATTTGTCTTCTTATTTTATATCTATAGTATCCAGCCTTACTGAGTTAACCCACCTTGCTCTACAGTATCCAGCCTTACTGAGTTAACCACCTTGCCCTACAGTATCCAGGCTTACTGAGTTAACCACCTTGCCCTACAGTATCCAGCCTTACCGCAGGTTAACCACCTTGCCTACAGTATCCAGCCTTACTAGGTTAACCCACCTTCCCAGTATCAGCCTTACTGGGTTAACCCACCTTGCCCTACAGTATCCAGGCTTACTGAGTTAACCCACCTTGCCCTACAGTATCCAGCCTTACTGAGTTAACCCACCTTGCCC
>NW_027015928.1:0-10738 GCF_036934945.1 Oncorhynchus masou masou | reverse complement strand
ACCAGGAAGCAGAGTCCTCCCCTCCATAGCCTCCTTTTGACCAGGAAGCAGAGTCCTCCCCTCATAGCTCCCTTTTGACCAGGAAGCAGAGTCCTCCCCTCCTCCTTTTGACCAGGAAGCAGAGTCCTCCCCTCCTCCATAGCCTCCTTTAGACCAGGAAGCAGAGTCCTCCCCTCCTCCATAGCCTCCTTTGACCAGGAAGCAGAGTCCTCCCTCCTCCATAGCCTCCTTTTGACCAGGAAGCAGAGTCCTCCTCCTCCTTTTGACCAGGAAGCAGAGTCCTCCCTCCTCCATAGCCTCCTTTTGACCAGGAAGCAGAGTCCTCCCCTCCTCCATAGCCTCCTTTTAGACCAGGAAGCAGAGTCCTCCTCCTCCATAGCCTCCTTTGGACCAGGAAGCAGAGTCCTCCCTCCTCCTTTGACCAGGAAGCAAGTCCCCCCTCCTCCTTTGACCAGGAAGCAGAGTCCTCCCTCCTCCATAGCCTCCTTTAGACCAGGAAGCAGAGTCCTCCCCCTCCTCCATAGCCTCCTTAGACCAGGAAGCAGAGTCCTCCCATCCTCCTTTTGACCAGGAAGCAGAGTCCTCCCCTCCTCCATAGCCTCCTTTAGACCAGGAAGCAGAGTCCTCCCCTCCTCCATAGCCTCCTTTAGACCAGGAAGCAGAGTCCTCGCCTCCTCCTTTTGACCAGGAAGCAGAGTCCTCGCCTCCTTTTTGACCAGGAAGCAGAGTCCTCCCTCCTCCATAGCCTCCTTTAGACCAGGAAGCAGAGTCCTCCCCCTCCCTCCACAGCCTCCTTTTGACCAGGAAGCAGAGTCCTCCCCTCCTCCCTTTGACCAGGAAGCAGAGTCCTCCTCCCTCCTTTGACCAGGAAGCAGAGTCCTGCCTCCTTTTGACCAGGAAGCAGAGTCCTCCTCCTCCTTTCCAGCAGTCCTCCCTTTGACCAGGAAGCAGAGTCCTCCCCTCCTCCATAGCCTCCTTTTGACCAGGAAGCAGAGTCCTCCCCTCCTCCATAGCCTCCTTTAGACCAGGAAGCAGAGTCCTCCCCTCCATGGCCTCCTTTTGACCAGGAAGCAGAGTCCTCCCCTCCTCCATAGCCTCCTTTAGACCAGGAAGCAGAGTCCTCCCCTCCTCCATAGCCTCCTTTTGACCAGGAAGCAGAGTCCTCCCCTCCTCCATAGCCCCCTTTAGGCCAGGAAGCAGAGTCCTCCCTCCTCCATAGCCTCCTTTTGACCAGGAAGCAGAGTCCTCCCCTCTCCTCCATAGCCTCCTTTTGACCAGGAAGCAGAGTCCTCCCCTCCTCCTAGCCTTTGACCAGGAAGCAGAGTCCTCCCCTCCTCCATAGCCTCCTTTTGACCAGGAAGCAGAGTCCTCCCCTCCATCCTTTTGACCAGGGAGCAGAGTCCTCCCTCCTCCATAGCCCCCTTTTGAGGCCAGGAAGCAGAGTCCTCCCCTCCTCCATAGCCTCCTTTTGACCAGGAAGCAGAGTCCTCCCCTCCTCCATAGCCTCCTTTTGACCAGGAAGCAGAGTCCTCCCCTCCTCCATAGCCTCCTTAGACCAGGAAGCAGAGTCCTCCTCCTCCATAGCCTCCTTAGACCAGGAAGCAGAGTCCCCCTCCTCCATAGCCTCCTTTAGACCAGGAAGCAGAGTCCTCCCTCCTCCATAGCCTCCTTTTGACCAGGAAGCAGAGTCCTCCCCTCCTCCATGGCCTCCTTTAGACCAGGAAGCAGAGTCCTCCTCCTCCATAGCCTCCTTTGACCAGGAAGCAGAGTCCTCCCCTCCTCCATTTTGACCAGGAAGCAGAGTCCTCCCCTCCTCCATAGCCTCCTTTGACCAGGAAGCAGAGTCCTCCCCTCCTCCATAGCCTCCTTTTGACCAGGAAGCAGAGTCCTCCCCTCCTCCATAGCCTCCTTTTGACCAGGAAGCAGAGTCCTCCCTCCTCCATAGCCTCCTTTTGACCAGGAAGCAGAGTCCTCCCCTCCTCCACCAGCCCTCCTTTTGACCAGGAAGCAGAGTCCTCCCTCCTCCATAGCCTCCCTTTGACCAGGAAGCAGAGTCCTCCCCTCCTCCATCCTTTTGACCAGGAAGCAGAGTCCTCCCCTCCTCCATAGCCTCCTTTTGACCAGGAAGCAGAGTCCTCCCCCTCCTCCATAGCCTCCTTTTGACCAGGAAGCAGAGTCCTCCCCTCCTCCATAGCCTCCTTTTGACCAGGAAGCAGAGTCCTCCTCCTCCATAGCCTCCTTTTGACCAGGAAGCAGAGCCTCCTCCTCCTCCATAGCCTCCTTTGACCAGGAAGCAGAGTCCTCCCCTCCTCCATAGCCTCCATAGCCTCCTTTAGACCAGGAAGCAGAGTCCTCCCTCCTCCATAGCCTCCTTTTGACCAGGAAGCAGAGTCCTCCCTCCTCCTTTGACCAGGAAGCAGAGTCCTCCCTCCTCCATAGCCTCCTTTTTGACCAGGAAGCAGAGTCCTCCCCTCCTCCATAGCCCTTTTTGACCAGGAAGCAGAGTCCTCCCTCCTCCATAGCCTCCTTTGACCAGGAAGCAGAGTCCTCCCTCCTCCATAGCCTCCTTTTGACCAGGAAGCAGAGTCCTCCTCCATAGCCTCCTTTTGACCAGGAAGCAGAGTCCTCCCCTCCTCCATAGCCTCCTCTTTGACCAGGAAGCAGAGTCCTCCTCCTCCATAGCCTCCTTGACCAGGAAGCAGAGTCCTCCCTCCATAGCCTCCTTTTTGACCAGGAAGCAGAGTCCTCCTCCTCCATAGCCTTTTAGACCAGGAAGCAGAGTCCTCCCCCCTCCTCCATAGCCTCCTTTAGACCAGGAAGCAGAGTCCTCCCCTCCTCCATAGCCTCCTTTTTGACCAGGAAGCAGAGTCCTCCCCTCCTCCATAGCCTCCTTTAGACCAGGAAGCAGAGTCCTCCCCTCCTCCATAGCCTTTTTTGACCAGGAAGCAGAGTCCTCCCCTCCTCCATAGCCTCCTTTTGACCAGGAAGCAGAGTCCTCCTCCTCCATAGCTCCTTTTGACCAGGAAGCAGAGTCCTCCTCCTCCATAGCCTCCTTGACCAGGAAGCAGAGTCCTCCCTCCTCCTTTTGACCAGGAAGCAGAGTCCTCCCTCCTCCATAGCCTCCTTTTGACCAGGAAGCAGAGTCCTCCTCCTCCATAGCCTCCTTTTGACCAGGAAGCAGAGTCCTCCCTCCTCCATAGCCTTTTTGACCAGGAAGCAGAGTCCTCCCTCCTCCATAGCCTCCTTTAGACCAGGAAGCAGAGTCTCCCCTCCTCCAGAGCCTCTTTTAAAGGAAGAGAGTCCTCCCTCCTCCATAGCCTCCTTTACCAGGAAGCAGAGCATCTAAATCCTCCATAGCCTCCTTTTGACCAGGAAGCAGAGTCCTCCCCTCCTCCATAGCCTCCTTTTGACCAGGAAGTAGAGTCCTCCCCTCCTCCTCCTCCTTTGACCAGGAAGCAGAGTCCCCCCTCCTCCATAGCCTCCTTTTGACCAGGAAGCAGAGTCCTCCCCTCCTCCATTCCTTTTGACCAGGAAGCAGAGTCCTCCCCTCCTCCATAGCCTTTGACCAGGAAGCAGAGTCCTCCCCCTCCTCCATAGCCTCCTTTTGACCAGGGAGCAGAGTCCTCCCTCCTCCCTTTTGACCAGGAAGCAGAGTCCTCCCTCCTCCATTTGACCAGGAAGCACCAGTCCTCCCTCCTCCATAGCCTCCTTGACCAGGGAGCAGAGCGACCAGGAAGCAGAGTCCTCCTCCTCCATAGCCTCCCTTTTGACCAGGAAGCAGAGTCCACCCCTCTCCATAGCCTCCTTTAGACCAGGAAGCAGAGTCCTCCCCTCCTCCATAGCCTCCTTTAGACCAGGAAAGGCAGAGTCCTCCCTGCCTCCATAGCCTCCTTTTGACCAGGAAGCAGAGTCCTCCCCTCCTCCATAGCCTCCTTTAGACCAGGAAGCAGAGTCCTCCCCTCCTCCATAGCCTCCTTTTGACCAGGAAGCAGAGTCCTCCCTCCCAAGGTTTGGCCAGGAAGCAGAGTCCTCCTCCTCCATAGCCTCCCGTTTGACCAGGAAGCAGAGTCCTCCTCCTCCATAGCCTCCTTTTGACCAGGAAGCAGAGTCCTCCCCCTCCATAGCCTCCTTTTGACCAGGAAGCAGAGTCCTCCCTCCCCTCCATAGCCTCCTCCACCTTTGACCAGGAAGCAGAGTCCTCCTCCTCCATAGCCTCCTTTAGACCAGGAAGCAGAGTCCTCCCCCCTCCTCCATAGCCTCCTTGACCAGGAAGCAGAGTCCTCCCTCCTCCATAGCCTCAGACCAGGAAGCAGAGTCCTCCCCTCCTCCATAGCCTCCTTTAGACCAGGAAGCAGAGTCCTCCCCTCCTTTTGACCATAGCCTTTTAGACCAGGAAGCAGAGTCCTCCCCTCCTCCATAGCCTCCTTTAGACCAGGAAGCAGAGTCCTCCCCTCCTCCATAGCCTCCTTTTGACCAGGAAGCAGAGTCCTCCCCTCCATAGCCTCCTTTTGACCAGGAAGCAGAGTCCTCCCTCCTCCATAGCCTCCTTTTGACCAGGAAGCAGAGTCCTCCCTCCTCCTTTTGACCAGGAAGCAGAGTCCTCCCCCTCCTCCATAGCCTCCTTTTGACCAGGAAGCAGAGTCCTCCCCCTCCTCCATAGCCTCCTTTTGACCAGGAAGCAGAGTCCTCCTCCTCCATAGCCTCCTTTTGACCAGGAAGCAGAGTCCTCCTCCTCCATAGCCTCCTTTTGACCAGGAAGCAGAGTCCTCCCTCCTCCATTTGACCAGGAAGCCCTCCCCTCCTCCAGCCTTTTGACCAGGAAGCAGAGTCCTCCTCCTCCATTTTTAGACCAGGAAGCAGAGTCCTCCCCTCCTCCATAGCCTCCTTTTGACCAGGAAGCAGAGTCCTCCCCCTCCATAGCCTTTGACCAGGAAGCAGAGTCCTCCTCCTCCTTTGACCAGGAAGCAGAGTCCTCCCCTCCTCCATAGCCTCCTTTGACCAGGAAGCAGAGTCCTCCCCTCCTCCATAGCCTCCTTTTAGACCAGGAAGCAGAGTCCTCCCCTCCTCCATAGCCTCCTTTGACCAGGAAGCAGAGTCCTCCCCTCCTCCATAGCCTCCTTTGACCAGGAAGCAGAGTCCTCCCCCTCCTCCATAGCCTCCTTTAGACCAGGAAGCAGAGTCCTCCCTCCTCCATAGCCTCCTTTAGACCAGGAAGCAGAGTCCTCCCTCCTCCATAGCCTCCTTTTGACCAGGAAGCAGAGTCCTCCCCCTCCTCCATAGCCTCCTTTTTTGACCAGGAAGCAGAGTCCTCCCCTCCTCCATAGCCTCCTTTGACCAGGAAGCAGAGTCCTCCCCTCCTCCATAGCCTCCTTTTGACCAGGAAGCAGAGTCCTCCCCCTCCTCCATAGCCTCCTTTTGACCAGGAAGCAGAGTCCTCCCCTCCTCCATAGCCTCCTTGACCAGGAAGCAGAGTCCTCCCCTCCTCCATAGCCTCCTTTTGACCAGGAAGCAGAGTCCTCCTCCCCATAGCCTCCTTTAGACCAGGAAGCAGAGTCCTCCCTCCTCCATAGCCTTGACCAGGAAGCAGAGTCCTCCCCTCCTCCTTTTGACCAGGAAGCAGAGTCCCCCTTTTCCATAGCCTCCTTTAGCCAGGAAGCAGAGTCCTCCCCTCCTCCAAAGCAGAGTTCACCTTTGACATCCAGTGACCAGGAAGCAGAGTCCATCCCTCCTCCATAGCCTCCTTTAGACCAGGAAGCAGAGTCCTCCCCTCTCCTCCTTTTGACCAGGAAGCAGAGTCCTCCCTCCTCCATAGCCTTTTTGACCAGGAAGCAGAGTCCTCCCCTCCTCCATAGCCTCCTTTTGACCAGGAAGCAGAGTCCTTGTTCCTCCTTTTGACCAGGAAGCGAACAGTTTTCCTCCTCCATAGCCTCCTTTTGACCAGGAAGCAGAGTCCTCCTCCTCCATAGGTTGACCAGGAAGCAGAGTCCTCCCCTCCATAGCCTCCTGATCAGAGCCTGGAGGTAGCAGAGTCCTCCTCCTCATAGCCTCCGTTTGACCAGGAAGCAGAGTCCTCCCCTCCTCCATGCCTTTAGACCAGAAGCAGAGTCCTCCTCCTCCTCCTCCTTTGACCAGGAAGAGAGTCCTCCCCTTGGACCAGGAAGGCTGAGTCCTCCTCCTCCATAGCCTCTTTAGACCAGGAAGCAGAGTCCTCCCCTCCTCCATAGCCTCCTCTTTAGACCAGGAGATGACAGAGCTCTTAGACCTGCGCTCGCTTGGACAGGAAGCAGAGTCCTCCCCTCCTCCATAGCCTCCTTTAGACCAGGAAGCAGAGTCCTCCCCCTCCTCCATAGCCTCCTTTGACCAGGAAGTGAGTCCTCCCCTCCTCCATAGCCTCCTTTGACCAGGAACAATGGAGTTGTCAACCGTGATGGCTTTGACCAGGAAGCAGAGTCCTCCCTCCTCCATAGCCTCCTTTAGACCAGGAAGCAGAGTCCCGTCCATAGCCCTTTTCACCAGGAAGCAGAGTCCCCTCCTCCATAGCCTCCTTTTGACCAGGAAGCAGAGTCCTCCCCTCCTCCATAGCCTCCTTTTGACCAGGAAGCAGAGTCCTCCTCCTCCATAGCCTCCTTTTTGACCAGGAAGCAGAGTCCTCCCCCTCCTTTGACCAGGAAGCAGAGTCCTCCCTCCTCCATAGCCTCCTTTTGACCAGGAAGCAGAGTCCTCCCCTCCTCCATAGCCTCCTTGACCAGGAAGCAGAGTCCTCCCTCCTCCATAGCCTCCTTGACCAGGAAGCAGAGTCCTCCTCCTCCATAGCCTCCTTTTGTTTCTGGGAGGAGAAATGATACGCTAATCCTTTTATCCTGAAATGTCTTGACAACCATACACTAGTCTGTACACTAGTCTATCCACTAGTCCATACACTAGTCCATCCACTAGTCCTCCACTAGTCATAGTCACTAGTCTATTTTGTTTTCTGGGAGGAGTCCGTACTATCACTTTCCGTCCACTAGTCTTCCACTAGTCTATCCACTAGTCTATCACTAGTCTATCCACTAGTCTATCCACTAGTCTATCACTAGTCTATCCACTAGTCTATCCACTAGTCTATACACTAGTCTATACACTAGTCTATACACTAGTCCATACACTAGTCTATCCACTAGTCTATACTAGTCCTATCACAGTCTATCCACTAGTCTATACACTAGTCTATACACTGGTCATACACTAGTCTATACACCAGTCTATCCACTAGTCTATCCAGCAAGTCTATACACTAGTCCATACACTAGTCCATACACTAGTCTATACACTAGTCTATACACTAGTCTATACACTGGTTGTACACTAGTCTATACACTAGTCTATCCACTAGTTCATACAGTAGTCTATACACTAGTCCATACACTAGTCCATACACTGGTCAGTGGTCTGTCACTAGTCCATACAGTAGTCTATACAGTAGTCTATACGAGTCTATACAGTAGTCTATACACTAGTCTGTCACTAGTCTATCCACTAGTTATCCACTGGTCTGTACACTAGTCTATACACTAGTCTATCCACTAGTCTATCCACTAGTCTATACACTAGTCTATACACTAGTCTATCCACTAGTCTATCCAGTAGTCTACACTAGTCTATCCACTAGTCTATACTCTAGTCCTATCCACTAGTCTATACACTAGTCTATCCACTAGTCTATCCACTAGTCTACACAGTAGTCTATCCACTCAGTCTATCCATCAGTCTATCCACTAGTCTATCCACTAGTCTATACACTAGTCTATCGCTTCACACCTTTCATGTTGCGCACCCCGGAAACATCATTTACCTGTGGAGGAGTCTCATGTCATACAAGCTTCAGTCCACTTTCCTCCACTAGTCTATCCACTAGTCTATCCACTAGTCTATCCACTAGTCTATACTCTAGTCTATCCACTAGTCCATACACTAGTCTATCCACTAGTCTATCCACTAGTCTATACTCTAGTCTATCCACTAGTCTATCCACTAGTCCATACACTAGTCTATCCACTAGTCTATCCACTAGTCTATCCACTAGTCTATCCACTAGTCTATCCACTAGTCTATCCACTAGTCTATCCACTAGTCTATCCACTAGTCTATCCACTAGTCTATCCACTAGTCTATACACTAGTCTATCGCTTCACACCTTTCATGTCGACCCCTGGAAACATCATTTACCTGTGGAGGAGTCTCATGTCATACATGCTTCAGTCCACTTTCCCTCCTCGCCACCTCTCCTCGATTCACCTTTGACCTTTTTGGAAAGGAGACGAGAGCGGACGGCGGAGTTGATTCAATCTAATTGAGAAAAGGCCGTGGTCGGCTTTGCTGGCTCAGTGCCGCATCACTTCAGTGTGCAGCATCGCAAACCACTGCATCTCCCTCCACCTGACCCCTTGGCCTTCCTGGAACAGGCCTCAGCTAGTCTACCTGCTGCACCACTCAAACAGAGCTAACCTCTCTCCTCACCTGGACCCCTGGCCTTCCTGGAACAGGCCTCAGCTAGTCTACCTGCTGCACCACTCAAACAGAGCTAACTCTCTCTCCCCACCTGGACCCCCTGGCCTTCCTGGAACAGGCCTCAGCTAGTCTACCTGCTGCACCACTCAAACAGACCTAACACACACACCTCACTCTCTTCTGGAAAGTACATCTTTGTTTTCTTTTTGACTTGTGTAAATATTTCTGAGTCTTTTTTTTTTTGCTGACAGAATGAGTGAGTTTGGATCAGAACACCAGCTGTTGTTTTGTTCTGACAGAATAAATGAGCTTGGATCAGACCACCACCTGTTGTTTTGTCCTGACAGAATGAGTGAGTTTGGATCAGACCACCAGCTGTTGTTTTGTCCTGACAGAATGAGTGAGCTTGGATCAGACCACCACCTGTTGTTTTGTCCTGACAGAATGAGTGAGCTTGGATCAGACCACCAGCTGTTGTTTTGTCCTGACAGAAGAGTGAGTTTGGATCAGACCACCACCTGTTGTTTTGTCCTGACAGAATGAGTGAGCTCTTGGATCAGACCACCACCTGTTGTTTTGTCCTGACAGAATGAGGAGCTTCTTGGATCAGACCACCAGCTGTTGTTTTGTCCTGACAGAATGAGTGAGCTTGGATCAGACCACCAGCTGTTGTTTTGTCCTGACAGAATGAATGAGCTTGATCAGACCACCAGCTGTTGTTTTGTCCTGGACAGAATGAGTGAGCTGGATCAGACCACCACCTGTTGTTTTGTCCTGACAGAATGAGTGAGCTTGGATCAGACCACCAGCTGTTGTTTTGTCCTGACAGAATGAGTGAGCTTGGATCAGACCACCAGCTGTTGTTTTGTCCTGACAGAATGAGTGAGCTTGGATCAGACCACCAGCTGTTGTTTTGTCCTGACAGAATGAGTGAGCTTGGATCAGACCACCACCTGTTGTTTTGTCCTGACAGAATGAGTGAGCTTGGATCAGACCACCACCTGTTGTTTTGTCCTGACAGAATGAGTGAGCTTGGATCAGACCACCAGCTGTTGTTTTGTCCTGACAGAATGAGTGAGCTTGGATCAGACCACCACCTGTTGTTTTGTCCTGACAGAATGAGTGAGTTTGGATCAGACCACCAGCTGTTGTTTTGTCCTGACAGAATGAGTGAGTTTGGATCAGAACACCAGCTGTTGTTTTGTCCTGACAGAATGAGTGAGCTTGGATCAGACCACCAGCTGTTGTTTTGTCCTGACAGAATGAGTGAGCTTGGATCAGAACACCAGCTGTTTTTTTTTGTCCTGACAGAATAAATGAGTTTGGATCAGACCACCACCTGTTGTTTTGTCCTGACAGAATGAGTGAGCTTGGATCAGACCACCACCTGTTGTTTTGTCCTGACAGAATAAATGAGTTTGGATCAGACCACCACCTGTTGTTTTGTCCTGACAGAATGAGTGAGCTTGGATCAGACCACCACCTGTTGTTTTGTCCTGACAGAATGAGTGAGCTTGGATCAGACCACCACCTGTTGCTTTGTCCTGACAGAATGAGTGAGTTTGGATCAGACCACCAGCTGTTGTTTTGTCCTGACAGAATGAGTGAGCTTGGATCAGACCACCAGCTGTTGTTTTGTCCTGACAGAATGAGTGAGCTTGGATCAGACCACCAGCTGTTGTTTTGTCCTGACAGAATAAATGAGCTTGGATCAGACCACCACCTGTTGTTTTGTCCTGACAGAATGAGTGAGCTTGGATCAGACCACCAGCTGTTGTTTTGTCCTGACAAAATGAGTGAGTTTGGATCAGACCACCACCTGTTGTTTTGTCCTGACAGAATGAGTGAGCTTGGATCAGACCACCAGCTGTTGTTTTGTCCTGACAGAATGAGTGAGCTTGGATCAGACCACCACCTGTTGTTTTGTCCTGACAGAATGAGTGAGCTTGGATCAGACCACCACCTGTTGTTTTGTCCTGACAGAATGAGTGAGCTTGGATCAGACCACCAGCTGTTGTTTTGTCCTGACAGAATGAGTGAGTTTGGATCAGACCACCACCTGTTGTTTTGTCCTGACAGAATGAGTGAGCTTGGATCAGACCACCAGCTGTTGTTTTGTCCTGACAGAATGAGTGAGTTTGGATCAGACCACCACCTGTTGTTTTACTAAGGATTTACTGTCTTTTTAGTTTGTCAAGGTGGCAATGATTTCGGAGGCGACGATGTTATGGACAGACGTTGATCTGAC
>NW_027015927.1:2500-10739 GCF_036934945.1 Oncorhynchus masou masou | reverse complement strand
GTAACCTGTACATCAGAGATGTTTGTAACCTGTACATCAGAGATGTTTGTAACCTGTACATCAGAGATGTTTCTAACCTGCACATCAGAGATGTTTGTAACCTGTACATCAGAGATGTTTCTAACCTGTACATCAGAGATGTTTCTAACCTGCACATCAGAGATGTTTGTAACCTGTACATCAGAGATGTTTCTAACCTGCACATCAGAGATGTTTGTAACCTGTACATCAGAGATGTTTGTAACCTGTACATCAGAGATGTTTCTAACCTGCACATCAGAGATGTTTGTAACCTGTACATCAGAGATGTTTGTAACCTGTACATCAGAGATGTTTCTAACCTGTACATCAGAGATGTTTCTAACCTGTACATCAGAGATGTTTGTAACCTGTACAACAGAGATGTTTGTAACCTGCACATCAGAGATGTTTGTAACCTGTACATCAGAGATGTTTCTAACCTGCACATCAGAGATGTTTGTAACCTGTACATCAGAGATGTTTGTAACCTGTACATCAGAGATGTTTCTAACCTGCACATCAGAGATGTTTGTAACCTGTACATCAGAGATGTTTCTAACCTGCACATCAGAGATGTTTGTAACCTGTACATCAGAGATGTTTGTAACCTGTACATCAGAGATGTTTGTAACCTGTACATCAGAGATGTTTGTAACCTGTACATCAGAGATGTTTCTAACCTGCACATCAGAGATGTTTGTAACCTGTACATCAGAGATGTTTGTAACCTGTACATCAGAGATGTTTCTAACCTGCACATCAGAGATGTTTGTAACCTGTACATCAGAGATGTTTCTAACCTGCACATCAGAGATGTTTGTAACCTGTACATCAGAGATGTTTGTAACCTGTACATCAGAGATGTTTGTAACCTGTACATCAGAGATGTTTGTAACCTGTACATCAGAGATGTTTCTAACCTGCACATCAGAGATGTTTGTAACCTGTACATCAGAGATGTTTGTAACCTGTACATCAGAGATGTTTCTAACCTGCACATCAGAGATGTTTGTAACCTGTACATCAGAGATGTTTGTAACCTGCACATCAGAGATGTTTGTAACCTGTACATCAGAGATGTTTGTAACCTGCACATCAGAGATGTTTGTAACCTGCACATCAGAGATGTTTGTAACCTGCACATCAGAGATGTTTGTAAACTGCACATCAGAGATGTTTGTAACCTGTACATCAGAGATGTTTGTAACCTGTACATCAGAGATGTTTCTAACCTGCACATCAGAGATGTTTGTAACCTGTACATCAGAGATGTTTGTAACCTGTACATCAGAGATGTTTCTAACCTGCACATCAGAGATGTTTGTAACCTGTACATCAGAGATGTTTGTAACCTGTACATCAGAGATGTTTGTAACCTGTACATCAGAGATGTTTGTAACCTGTACATCAGAGATGTTTCTAACCTGCACATCAGAGATGTTTGTAACCTGTACATCAGAGATGTTTGTAACCTGCACATCAGAGATGTTTGTAACCTGTACATCAGAGATGTTTGTAACCTGCACATCAGAGATGTTTGTAACCTGCACATCAGAGATGTTTGTAACCTGCACATCAGAGATGTTTGTAAACTGCACATCAGAGATGTTTGTAACCTGTACATCAGAGATGTTTGTAACCTGTACATCAGAGATGTTTCTAACCTGCACATCAGAGATGTTTGTAACCTGTATATCAGAGATGTTTCTAACCTGCACATCAAAGATGTTTCTAACCTGTACATCAGAGATGTTTCTAACCTGTACATCAGAGATGTTTGTAACCTGTACATCCGAGATGTTTGTAACCTGCACATCAGAGATGTTTCTAACCTGTACATCAGAGATGTTTCTAACCTGCACATCAGAGATGTTTGTAACCTGTACATCAGAGATGTTTCTAACCTGCACATCAGAGATGTTTCTAACCTGTACATCAGAGATGTTTCTAACCTGTACATCAGAGATGTTTCTAACCTGTACATCAGAGATGTTTGTAACCTGTACAACAGAGATGTTTGTAACCTGTACATCCGAGATGTTTGTAACCTGCACATCAGAGATGTTTCTAACCTGCACATCAGAGATGTTTGTAACCTGTACATCAGAGATGTTTGTAACCTGTACATCCGAGATGTTTGTAACCTGCACATCAGAGATGTTTCTAACCTGTACATCAGAGATGTTTGTAACCTGTACAACAGAGATGTTTCTAACCTGTACATCAGAGATGTTTGTAACCTGTACATCAGAGATGTTTGTAACCTGCACATCAGAGATGTTTGTAACCTGTACATCAGAGATGTTTGTAACCTGTACATCCGAGATGTTTGTAACCTGTACATCCGAGATGTTTGTAACCCACATCAGAGATGTTTCTAACCTGTACATCAGAGATGTTTGTAAACCTGTACATCAGAGATGTTTGTAACTGCCACATCAGAGATGTTTCTAACCTGCACATCAGAGATGTTTTGTAACCTGTACATCAGAGATGTTTTGTAACCTGTACATCCGAGATGTTTGTAACCTGTACATCCGAGATGTTTGTAACCTGCACATCAGAGATGTTTCTAACCTGTACATCAGAGATGTTTGTAACCTGTACATCAGAGATGTTTGTAACCTGCACATCAGAGATGTTTGTAACCTGTACATCAGAGATGTTTCTAACCTGCACATCAGAGATGTTTGTAACCTGCACATCAGAGATGTTTGTAACCTGTACATCAGAGATGTTTGTAACCTGTACATCAGAGATGTTTGTAACCTGTACATCAGAGATGTTTGTAACCTGTACATCAGAGATGTTTGTAACCTGCACATCAGAGATGTTTGTAACCTGTACATCAGAGATGTTTGTAACCTGTACAACAGAGATGTTTGTAACCTGTACATCAGAGATGTTTGTAACCTGCACATCAGAGATGTTTCTAACCTGTACATCAGAGATGTTTGTAACCTGTACATCAGAGATGTTTGTAACCTGTACATCAGAGATGTTTCTAACCTGTACATCAGAGATGTTTGTAACCTGTACAACAGAGATGTTTGTAACCTGTACATCAGAGATGTTTGTAACCTGCACATCAGAGATGTTTCTAACCTGTACATCAGAGATGTTTGTAACCTGCACATCAGAGATGTTTCTAACCTGTACATCAGAGATGTTTGTAACCTGTACATCAGAGATGTTTGTAACCTGTACATCAGAGATGTTTGTAACCTGCACATCAGAGATGTTTCTAACCTGTACATCAGAGATGTTTGTAACCTGTACATCAGAGATGTTTGTAACCTGTACAACAGAGATGTTTGTAACCTGTACATCCGAGATGTTTCTAACCTGCACATCAGAGATGTTTCTAACCTGTACATCAGAGATGTTTCTAACCTGTACATCAGAGATGTTTGTAACCTGTACAACAGAGATGTTTGTAACCTGTACATCCGAGATGTTTCTAACCTGCACATCAGAGATGTTTCTAACCTGTACATCAGAGATGTTTCTAACCTGCACATCAGAGATGTTTCTAACCTGTACATCAGAGATGCAGTAAAATATCTCCTGGTGTGCTGACAGGCATTTATAAAGCTTCCCAGTCACTGACATGTCAGTGATGCTTCTCTCGGAGGAGGTTTGGAATATATTCTACATAACTGATATGGTGTCATGACTAACTGGTAAGGTTTTGAAGCTATTCTAAATTACTCTATATCACTGATATGATGTCATGGCTCGTTGGGAAGGATTTGAAGCTATTCTACATGTCTGGGAAGGATTTCAAGCTATTCTACATGACTAGGAAGGATTTAAAGCTATTCTACATGACTGGGAAGGATTTGAAGCTATTCTACATGACTGGGAAGGATTTAAAGCTATTCTAGATGACTGGGAAGGATTTAAAGCTATTCTAGATGACTGGGAAGGATTTAAAGCTATTCTAGATGACTGGGAATGATTTGAAGCTATTCTAGATGACTGGGAAGGATTTGAAGCTATTCTACATGACTGGGAAGGATTTAAAGCTATTCTAGATGACTGGGAATGATTTGAAGCTATTCTAGATGACTGGGAAGGATTTAAGGTTAGCTTCTAGGTTAGCTAGCCAGCTATTGTCGTTCTTTTAACGTAACGTTACGTAATCAACACTGCTAGCTAGCCAGCTAGCCCCCGAATAGCAGCACTGTAGAAACTATTACACTCGACGGAACGACTTGATTAGTGTAGTGTCAACAACGTAGCCACTGCCAGCTAGCCTACTCCAGCAGTACTGTATCATTTCAATCATTTTAGTCAATAAGATTCTTGCTACGTAAGCTTAACGTTCTGAACATTCGATAAGTGTAGTCAACTGTCATTTCAATCTCCTTTGCATTAGCGTAGCCTCTTCTGTAGCCTGTCAACTATGTGCCTATCTATCCCTGTTCTCTCCTCTCTGCACAGACCATACAAACGCTCCACACCGCGTGGCCGCGGCCACCCTAATCTGGTGGTCCCAGCGCCACCACGTGGAGTTCCAGGTCTCCAGTAGCCTCTGGAACTGCCGATCTGCGGCCAACAAGGCAGAGTTCATCTCAGCCTATGCCTCCCCCTCCAGTCCCTCGACTTCTTGGCACTGACGGAAACATGGATCACCACAGACAACACTGCTACTCCTACTGCTCTCTCTTCGTCCGCCCCACGTGTTCTCGCACCCCCGAGCTTCTGGTCAGCGGGGTGGTGGCACCGGGATCCTCATCTCTCCCAAGTGGTCATTCTCTCTTTCTCCCCTTACCCATCTGTCTATCGCCTCCTTTGAATTCCATGCTGTCACAGTTACCAGCCCTTTCAAGCTTAACATCCTTATCATTTATCGCCCTCCAGGTTCCTCGGAGAGTTCATCAATGAGCTTGATGCCTTGATAAGCTCCTTTCCTGAGGACGGCTCACCTCTCACAGTCCTGGGTGACTTTAACCTCCCCGTCTACCTTTGACTCATTCCTCTCTGCCTCCTTCTTTCCACTCCTCTCCTCTTTTGACCTCACCCTCTCACCTTCCCCCCTACTCACAAGGCAGGCAATACGCTCACGACCTCATCTTTACTAGATGCTGTTCTTCCACTAACCTCATTGCAACTCCCCTCCAAGTCTCCGACCCTACCTTGTATCCTTTTCCCCTCTCAACTCTCATCCAACACTTCCCCCTGCCCCTACTCGGATGGTATGTGCGTCCCAGCCTTCGCTCTCTCTCCCCCGCTACTCTCTCCTCTTCCATCCTATCATCTCTTCCCTCTGCTCATACCTTCTCCAACCTATCTCCTGATTCTGCCTCCTCAACCCTCCTCCTTCCCTTTCTGCATCCTTTGACTCTCTATGTCCCCTATCCTCCAGGCCGGCTCGGTCCTCCCCTCCCCGCTCCGTGGCTCGACGACTCATTGCGAGCTCACAGAACAGTGCTCCGGGCAGCCGGCGGAAATGGAGGAAAACTCGCCTCCCTGCGGACCTGGCATCCTTTCACTCCCTCCTCTCTACATTTTCCTCCTCTGTCTCTGCTGCTAAAGCCACTTTCTTCCACTCTAAATTCCAAGCATCTGCCTCTAACCCTAGGAAGCTCTTTGCCACCTTCTCCTCCCTCCTGAATCCTCCTCCCCCTCCCCCCCCTCCTCCCTCTCTGCAGATGACTTCGTCAACCATTTTGAAAAGAAGGTGACGACATCCCGATCCTCGTTTGCTAAGTCAAACGACACTGCTGGTTCTGCTCTGCCCTACCCTGTGCTCCCGACCTCTTTCTCTCCCTCTCTCTCCAGATGAAATCTCACTTCTTGTGACGGCCGGCCACCCAACAACCTGCCCGCTTGACCCTATCCCCTCCTCTCTTCTCAGACCATTTCGGAGACCTTCTCCCTTACCTCACCTCTCTCATCAACTCATCCCTGACCGCTGGCTACGTCCCTTCCGTCTTCAAGAGAGCGAGAGTTGCACCCCCTTCTGAAAAAACCTACACTCGATCCCTCCGATGTCAGCAACTACAGACCAGTATCCCTTCTTCTTTTCTCCAAAACTCTTGAACGTGCCGTCCTTGGCCAGCTCTCTGCCTATCTCTCTCAGAATGACCTTCTTGATCCAAATCAGTCAGGTTTCAAGACTAGTCATTCAACTGAGACTGCTCTTCTCTGTATCACGGAGGCGCTCCGCACTGCTAAAGCTAACTCTCTCTCCTCTGCTCTCATCCTTCTGAACCTATCGGCTGCCTTCGACACTGTGAACCATCAGATCCTCCTCTCCACCCTCTCCGAGTTGGGCATCTCCGGTGCGGCCCACGCTTGGATTGCGTCCTACCTGACAGGTCGCTCCTACCAGGTGGCGTGGCGAGAATCTGTCTCCTAGCCACGCGCTCTCACCACTGGTGTCCCCCAGGGCTCTGTTCTAGGCCCTCTCCTATTCTCTCTATACACCAAGTCACTTGGCTCTGTCATAACCTCACATGGTCTCTCCTATCATTGCTATGCAGACGACACACAATTAATCTTCTCCTTTCCCCTTCTGATGACCAGGTGGCGAATCGCATCTCTGCATGTCTGGCAGACATATCAGTGTGGATGACGGATCATCCACCTCAAAGCTGAACCTCGGCAAAGACGGAGCTGCTCTTCCTCCCCGAGGGAAGGACTGCCCGTTCCATGATCCTCGCCATCACGGTTGACAACTCCATTGTTTCCCCCTCCCAGAGCGCTAAGAACCTTGGCGTGATCCTGGACAACACCCTGTCGTTCTCAACTAACATCAAGGCGGTGGCCCATTCCTGTAGGTTCATGCTCTACAACATCCGCAGTACGCCCCTGCCTCACACAGGAAGCGGCGCAGGTCTAATCCAGGCACTTGTCATCTCCCGTCTGGATTACTGCAACTCGCTGTTGGCTGGGCTCCCTGCCTGTGCCATTCAACCCTACAACTCATCCAGAACGCCGCAGCCCGTCTGGTGTTCAACCTTCCCAAGTTCTCTCCACGTCACCCGCTCCTCCGCTCTCTCACTGGCTTCCAGTTGAAGCTCGCATCCGCTACAAGACCATGGTGCTTGCCTACGGAGCTGTGAGGGGAACGGCACCGCAGTACCTCCAGGCTCTGATCAGGCCCTACACCCAAACAAGGGCACTGCGTTCATCCACCTCTGGCCTGCTCGCCTCCCTACCACTGAGGAAGTACAGTTTCCCGCTCAGCCCAGTCAAAACTGTTCGCTGCTCTGGCCCCCAATGGTGGAACAAACTCCCTCACGACGCCAGGACAGCGGAGTCAATCACCCACCTTCCGGAGACACCTGAAACCCCACCTCTTCAGGAATACCTAGGATAGGATAAAGCAATCCTTCTCAACCCCCCCTTAAATGATTTAGATGCACTATTGTAAAGTGGCTGTTCCACTGATGTCAGAAGGTGAATTCACCAATTTGTAAGTCGCTCTGGATAAGAGCGTCTGCTAAATGACTTAAATGTAAAATGTAAATGTAAAGCTATTCTACATGACTGGGAAGGATTTGAAGCTATTCTAGATGACTAGTATGATGTCATGGCTCGTTGGGAAGGATTTGAAGCTATTCTACATGACTGGTATGATGTCATGGCTCGTTGAGAAGGATTTGAAGCTATTCTACATGACTGGTATGATGTCATGGCTCGTTGGGAAGGATTTGAAGCTATTCTACATGACTGTTATGATGTCATGGCTCGTTGGGAAGGATTTGAAGCTATTCTACATGACTGGTATGATGTCATGGCTCGTTGGGGAAGGAATGAAGCTATTCTACATGACTGGTATGATGTCATGGCTCGTTGGGAAGGGGATTTGAAGCTATTCTACATGACTGGTATGATGTCATGGCTCGTTGGGAAGTGAATGAAGCTATTCTACATGACTGGTATGATGTCATGGCTCGTTGGGAAGGAATGAAGCCATTCTACATGACTGGTATGATGTCATGGCTCGTTGGGAAGGATTTGAAGCTATTCCTACATGACTGGTAAGGATGTCATGGCTCGTTGGGAAGGATTTGTATATTCCTACATGACTGGTATGATGTCATGGCTCGCTGGGAAGGATTTGGAAGCTATTCTACATGACTGGTATGATGTCAAAAAAGGCTCTTTTAGGACATGAAGCAGTGGACCAGGCTCTATTTGGCAGGGCCACCTACAACATTTTGTAGCTTCTGCATTGAGTCCATATTGAGTATAAGCTCACACT
>NW_027015926.1:0-10740 GCF_036934945.1 Oncorhynchus masou masou | reverse complement strand
CTCCTCTGTCAATCTGTCTGGTTGATGTCTATATGTCATGTTTTGGAGGACGCATGGCTCTCGACCTTTGCCTCTTTAGAGTCCGTATGAGAGTTGTACTAGCGATCGGATAACACAAAATTGTGGAGAAAAAGTGGTTGAAAAGTTTACAAAAAAATAACTGAAATATCATATTTACATAAGTATTCAGACCCTTCACTCAGTACTTTGTTGAAGCACCTTTGGCAGCGATTACGGCATTGAGTCTTCTTGGGTATGACGCTACAAGCTTGGCACATCTGTATTTGGGAAGTTTCTCCCATTCTTCTCTGCAGATCCTCTCAAGCTCTGTCAGGTTGGATGGGGAGCATCCCTGCACAGCTATTTTCAGGTCTCTCCAGAGATGTTCGATCTGGTTCAAGTCCGGACTCTGGCAGGGCCACTCCAGGACATTCAGAGACTTGTCCTGAAGCCACTCCTGCGATGTCTTGGCTGTGTGCTTAGGGTCGTTGTCCTGTTAGAAGGTGAACCTTGGGCCCTGTCTGAGGTCCTGAGCGCTCTAGAGCAGGTTTTTAGGTTTTCCTAAAAATATTTCACCTTTTTATTTAACTTGGCAAGTCAGTTAAGAATGAATTCTTATTTAAAATGATGGCCTACCAAAAGGCAAAAGGCCTCCTGCAGTGATGTGGGCTGGGATTTAAAAAGAATAAAAATAATATAGGACAAAACACACATCACGACGAGACAACACAACACTACATAAGTAGAGACCTATGACAACAATATAGCATGGCAGCAACACATGACAACACAGCATGTTAGCAACACAACATGACAACAACATGGTAGCAACACAACATGACAACAACATAGGCAACAACACAATATGACAACAACATGGTAGCAACACAACATGACAACAACAGCATGCTTACAACATGACAACAACATGTTAGCAGCACAACGCGGTAACAACCGCAGCATGAGGCAACACCACATGACAACACAGCATGTTAGCAACGCTGACAACAACATGTTAGCAACACAACATGACAACAACATGTTAGTAACACATGACAACAACATGGTATTAACACAACATGACAACAGCATGGCGGCAACACAACATGACAACAACATGGTAGTAACACAACATGACAACAACATGGTAGCAACACAACATGGCAACACAGCATGTTAGCAACACAACATGGCAGCAACACAACATGACAACAACATGGTAGCAACACATGACAGCAACATGGTAACAGCAACACAACATGACAACAACATCAGTAGCATTTGACATGACAACACAGCATGTTAGCAACACAACATGACAACAACATGGTAGCAACACAACATGACAACCACATGGTAGCAACACATGTTGCTGCACAAAACAGGGTACAAACGTGTGCCGGGCGCAGACAACAGCACGGCAAGAAGGTAGAACAACAATACATCCGCCAAAGCAGCCACAACTGTCAGTAAGAGTGTCCATCATGACGAGTCTCCCAGTCCCTGCCGCTGAAAAACATCCCCACAGCATGATGCTGCCACCACCATGCTTCACCGTAGTGATGGTGCCACCACCATGCTTCACCGTAGTGATGCTGCCACCACCATGCTTCACCGTAGTGATGGTGTCAGGTTTCCTCCAGACGTGACGCTTGGCATTCAGGCCAAAGCGTTCAATCTTGGAACTCTGGAGCTCTGTCAGTGACCATTAGGTTCTTGGTCAACCCCCTGTCCAAGGCCCTTCTCCTCCGATTGCTCAGTTTGGCCGGGCGGACAGCTCTAGGAAGAATCTTGGTGGTTCCTAACTTCTTCCATTTAACAATGATGGAGGCCACTGTGTTCTTGGGGACCTTCAATGCTGCAGCCATTTTTTGGTACCTTTCCCCAGATCTGTGCCTCGACACAATCCTGTCTCTGAGCTCTACGGACAATTCCTTTGACCTCATGGCTTGGTTTTTGCTCTGACATGCACTGTCAACTGTGGGACCTTATATAGACAGGTGTGTACCTTTCCAAATCATGTCCAATCAATTGAATTTACCACAGGTGGACTCCAATCAAGTTGTAGAAAACTTCTCAAAGGTGATCAATGGAAACAGGATGCAACTGTGCTCAATTTCAAGGCTCATAGCAAAGGGTCTGAATACTTTTTTTGTCATTATGTGTGTAGATTGAGGACGTGTTTTTTTATTTAATACATTTTAGTATAAGGCTGTAAACGTAACAAAATGTGGAAAAAGTTAAGGGGTCTGAATACTTTCCGAATGCTCTGTATATCTGTCTGTCTGGTTGATGTTAACATGTCTCTGTCTGTCTGGTTGATGTTAATAAATCTCTGTCTGTCTGGTTGATGTTAATATATCTCTGTCTGTCTGGTTGATGTTAACATGTCTCTGTCTGTCTGGTTGATGTTAATATATCTCTGTCTGTCTGGTTGATGTTAACATATCTCTGTCTGTCTGGTTGATGTTAATATATCTCTGTCTGTCTGGTTGATGTTAATATATCTCTGTCTGTCTGGTTGATGTTAATATATCTCTGTCTGTCTGGTTGATGCTAATATATCTCTGTCTGTCTGGTTGATGTTAATATATCTCTGTCTGTCTGGTTGATGTTAATATATCTCTGTCTGTCTGGTTGATGCTAATATATCTCTGTCTGTCTGGTTGATGTTAATATATCTCTGTCTGTCTGGTTGATGTTAATATATCTCTGTCTGTCTGGTTGATGTTAATAAATCTCTGTCTGTCTGGTTGATGTTAATATATCTCTGTCTGTCTGGTTGATGTTAATAAATCTCTGTCTGTCTGGTTGATGTTAACATGTCTCTGTCTGTCTGGTTGATGTTAATATAACTCTGTCTGTCTAGTTGATGTTAATTTATCTCTGTCTGTCTGGTTGATGTTAATATATCTCTGTCTGTCTGGTTGATGTTAATATATCTCTGTCTGTCTGGTTGATGTTAACATGTCTCTGTCTGTCTGGTTGATGTTAATATATCTCTGTCTGTCTGGTTGATGTTAACATGTCTCTGTCTGTCTGGTTGATGTTAACATATCTCTGTCTGTCTGGTTGATGTTAACATGTCTCTGTCTGTCTGGTTGATGTTAACATGTCTCTGTCTGTCTGGTTGATGTTAATAAATCTCTTGTCTGTCTGGTTCTGTCATAGCTTATTGTTGTTCCTATGATTGTTTCCCTTTCTCAATGGTTCGGCCTCGTTAATATCTGTCCCCCTGTCCTCCCAGGACTAATGGCAGCAGAGTGACATCATGGCCCTGATGATACCTCCAGTGAAGCTCAAATGGCTGGAGCACCTGAACGGCTCGTGGATCACGGACGACAGCGAGTCCATCTCCACGCGGGAGGGCGTGTCCGTGCTCTACTCCAAGCTGCTCACCAACAAAGAGGTGGTCGTCCTTCCCCAGCAGGTGGGAGCAGAATGAGATTGAGTTAATGTCTGTGTACCAAATGGAACTCGGCTTCTCTGTGTAGAGGCCATATCGCGACACAGCCAATACTTTATTGTCTGCATTGCGCAGAAATGTCGTTTTGCGTCACGAGCTCTATATGTCATCGCTAAACCACAGTGCCAGTTTGTTTATACTATCATGCCAACTCCTTGTCAGTCTCTGTCATGACCAACATCTGTTTGGTCCTGAGCACAAACAGATCTGGGATCAGAATAAAAGGTTTATGGAGGCCCACAGTGAAAACATCACATAGCTCTAAACACATCATCACAACACACACTACATAGGCCTAATATCAATGCTGTGTCCTTAGGTGTTGTGTCTGAAGGGACCCCAGCTGCCAGACTTTGAGCGCGAGTCCCTGTCCAGCGACGAACAGGGACACTACCTCGACGCACTCCTCAGCAGCCAGATGGCGTTGGCCAAGATGGTGTGTTCCGACTCTCCCTTCGCCTCCGCTCTCCGCAAACGCCTGCTGGTCCTCCAGAGGATCTTCTTCGCTCTGTCCAACAAGTACCACGACAAGGGCAAAGTCAAGCAGCAGCAGCACTCGCCCGACAACAACTCCGGATCGTCCGACCTGCACTCTGTCAGCGAGCGGCCGCGGTCCAGCACCGATGCTCTGATCGAGATGGGGGTCCGAACGGGCCTCAGTCTGCTGTTCGCTCTGCTCCGTCAGAGCTGGATGATGCCGCCGCCGCCCGCGGAGGACTCAACCTCTGCGCGTCATCCACACGGCCATGGACGTGGTCTCACCTGCCGCCCCTCCTGGCCAACGAGGTAAGATCCCCCTATGGGTCTGGACTGCCTGACCCAGGTCACCGCTCCTCAAGGGAGTGACCATGCCAAACTCCGGGGGCGGACGTCCTGGAGTCGGAGGCTGGCGTCGGAGCTGTTGCTGGGCCTGGCTGCCCAGAGGGGCTCCCTGAGGTACCTTCTGGAGTGGGTGGAGATGGCCCTGGTGGCGTCCCGTGGTCAGCCATGGAGAAGGAGAAGATGAAGGCGTGTCTGCTGAACCAGGAAGGCCTGATTGGATACGACTGCTTCATGAACATCCTCATGCAGATGACGTTCCCCTGGTAAGCGTCCTATAAACAACCAATCAAATCTATTCATAAAGCCCTTTTTTTAACATCAGCTGATGTCAGCGCTGTACAGAAACCCAGCCTTAAACCCCCAAACAGCAAAGCAGTGCAGATGTAGAAGCACGGTGGCGAAGAAAACTCCCGAGACACACTTTATTGTTCATGATTTGTTGAGTACTTCCATTGTGTTCTATAGGTCTATTGTGCTCTTTGTATGACCAGATGGCAATGTATTCCTCCTGCTTCTCCTCCCAGCGCTCCTTATTCTCATGGCCTCTTGATTGATTATGCTACGAGTCGTCTGTACGGTCACCTTTCTCCATATGCAGTGTAACATACACATGTCTCTGTGGCTGACTGTGTATCTGCTGTCTCCCTCTATGTCTCTGTGGCTGACTGTGTATCTGTTGTCTCCTATATGTCTCTGTGGCTGACTGTGTATCTGCTGTCTCCCTATATGTCTCTGTGGCTGACTGTGTATCTGCTGTCTCCCCACATGTCTCTGTGGCTGACTGTGTATCTGCTGTCTCCCTCTATGTCTCTGTGGCTGACTGTGTATCTGTTGTCTCCCTATATGTCTCTGTGGCTGACTGTGTATCTGCTGTCTCCCCACATGTCTCTGTGGCTGACTGTGTATCTGCTGTCTCCCTATATGTCTCTGTGGCTGACTGTGTATCTGCTGTCTCCCTATATGTCTCTGTGGCTGACTGTGTATCTGCTGTCTCCCTATATGTCTCTGTGGCTGACTGTGTATCTGCTGTCTCCCTATGTGTCTCTGTGGCTGACTGTGTATCTGCTGTCTCCCTATATGTCTCTGTGGCTGACTGTGTATCTGATGTCTCCCTATGTGTCTCTGTGGCTGACTGTGTATCTGCTGTCTCCCTATATGTCTCTGTGGCTGACTGTGTATCTGCTGTCTCCCTATATGTCTCTGTGGCTGACTGTGTATCTGCTGTCTCCCTATATGTCTCTGTGGCTGACTGTGTATCTGCTGTCTCCCTATATGTCTCTGTGGCTGACTGTGTATCTGCTGTCTCCCATGTCTCTGTGGCTGACTGTGTATCTGCTGTCTCCCTATATATGTCTCTGTGCTGCTGACTGCTGTATGTCTCTGTGGCTGTTGTCTCTCCTATATGTCTCTGTGGCTGACTGTACTGTGTCTCCTATATGTCTCTGTGGCTGACTGTTTTATCTGCTGTCTCCCCACATGTCTCTGTGGCTGACTGTGTATCTGCTGTCTCCCTATATGTCTCTGTGGCTGACTGTGTATCTGCTGTCTCCCTATATGTCTCTGTGGCTGACTGTGTATCTGCTGTCTCCCTATATGTCTGTGTATCTGCTGTCTCCCATGTCTCTGTGGCTGACTGTGTATCTGCTGTCTCCCTATGTGTCTCTGTGGCTGACTGTGTATCTGCTGTCTCCCTATATGTCTCTGTGGCTGACTGTGTATCTGTCTCCCTATATGTCTCTGTGGCTGACTGTGTATCTGCTGTCTCCTATATGTCTCTGTGGCTGACTGTGTATCTGCTGTCTCCCTATATGTCTCTGTGGCTGACTGTATCTGCTGTCTCCTATATGTCTCTGTGGCTGACTGTGTATCTGCTGTCTCCCTATATGTCTCTGTGGCTGACTGTGTATCTGCTGTCTCCCACATGTCTCTGTGGCTGACTGTGTATCTGATGTCTCCCTATATGTCTCTGTGGCTGACTGTGTATCTGCTGTCTCCCTACATGTCTCTGTGGCTGACTGTGTATCTGCTGTCTCCCTATATGTCTCTGTGGCTGACTGTGTATCTGCTGTCTCCCTATGTCTCTGTGGCTGACTGTTTATCTGCTGTCTCCCCACATGTCTCTGTGGCTGACTGTGTATCTGCTGTCTCCCTATATGTCTCTGTGGCTGACTGTGTATCTGATGTCTCCCTATATGTCTCTGTGGCTGACTGTGTATCTGCTGTCTCCCTATGTGTCTCTGTGGCTGACTGTGTACTGATGTGACTCTGCTGTCTCTGCTGTCTCCCTACATGTCTCTGTGGCTGACTGTGTATCTGCTGTCTCCTATATGTCTCTGTGGCTGACTGTGTATGCTGTCTCCCTATATGTCTCTGTGGCTGACTGTGTATCTGCTGTCTCCCTCTATGTCTCTGTGGCTGACTGTGTATCTGCTGTCTCCTATATGTCTCTGTGGCTGACTGTGTATCTGCTGTCTCCCTATATGTCTCTGTGGCTGACTGTGTATCTGCTGTCTCCCTATATGTCTCTGTGGCTGACTGTGTATCTGCTGTCTCCCTACATGTCTCTGTGGCTGACTGTGTATCTGATCTGTCCCCTGACTCTCGACCAGGGCTCGTCAGCAGACAGGACTGTGTATCTGCCGTCTCCCTATATGTCTCTGTGGCTGACTGTGTATCTGGTGTCTCCCTACATGTCTCTGTGGCTGACTGTGTATCTGCTGTCTCCCTATGTGTCTCTGTGGCTGACTGTGTATCTGCTGTCTCCCCACATGTCTCTGTGGCTGACTGTGTATCTGATGTCTCCCTATATGTCTCTGTGGCTGACTGTGTATCTGCTGTCTCCCTATATGTCTCTGTGGCTGACTGTGTATCTGCTGTCTCCCTCTATGTCTCTGTGGCTGACTGTGTATCTGCTGTCTCCCTATATGTCTCTGTGGCTGACTGTGTATCTGCTGTCTCCTATATGTCTCTGTGGCTGACTGTGTATCTGCTGTCTCCCCTACATGTCTCTGTGGCTGACTGTGTATCTGCTGTCTCCCTATATGTCTCTGTGGCTGACTGTGTATCTGCTGTCTCCCTATGTGTCTCTGTGGCTGACTGAGTATCTGCTGTCTCCCTATATGTCTCTGTGGCTGACTGTGTATCTGCTGTCTCCCTATATGTCTCTGTGGCTGACTGTGTATCTGCTGTCTCCCTATGTGTCTCTGTGGCTGACTGTGTACCTGATGTCCCCTGACTCTCGACCAGGGCTCGTCAGCAGACAGGACTGTGTATCTGCTGTCTCCCTATATGTCTCTGTGGCTGACTGTGTATCTGCTGTCTCCCTATGTGTCTCTGTGGCTGACTGTGTATCTGATGTCCCCTGACTCTCGACCAGGAGCTAGTCAGCAGACAGGAGCCAGTGGAGGAACCGACGGACATCAGATGGTCTGTGCTCTTTGTATGAAGCAGCTCTCTGTCTGTTCGAAGAGGTAAAATATCAACTCAAATAACAGGTTTTTACAGGCCAATTTACATTAAAAAAAAATAAAAAAAATTGTCTTCTGAAAAGCTTGTATACTGCTTATAAAATGCGACATGTATGGGTTACTTAAGTTTACATGTAGGCAGGTAGGCCTTCACAAGTTAAGCACTACTTCCTCCCAGGTGTGCAGGATGGTAATCAAGACTACTCCCGTGCCTGTGCCAGCCCAGACAGCCTCCAGACCGGCGAGGCTCCCATGTTGTCAGAGACGTGCGAGTCTACGTCCTGGGGGCAGTAACAGCTCCCCACCAGCTGGTGGAGGGAGCACAGGAGAAGATCCTCCAGCCCAAGTTGGCACCCAGCTTCGCCGACGCACAGACGGTAAGAGACCACAGGTCTCCAAAGGTGTGTGTGTGTGTCATTTCCTGTTTTTGTCTCTTTTTAATTTTTTAATTAAAGCCAGTGGTCTCGATGCTCTTCTCGGGTGAACCTCCAGACGTTTCACAATTCAGTTTTGTCCTTGAATTAGGTCACCTGATCTGATCAAGGACTTGATGATTAGTTGATGATTAGTTGATGATTTGTTGATGATTAGTTGATGATTAGTTGATGATTAGATTGAATCAGGTGGGATAGCTCTGAATTAGTTAAAAAATATATGGAAGGGCCGTGGGGGGCCCAGAGGTTTGACAACCACTGGTTTATAAGGAAAGCTGATTCCCCTCAGTATTACGTCTCTAGAGAAGTTAGCTAGTGTAGCCTAGTTCTGAGACCTTAAAGAAGAGACAAGGTGAAAATACATTGGAGCGTGAAGAGTGGCTTTCATGGATTAAAAAGTAAAGGTTGCTCTGTGCTTCCCATCTTCTGTTCCCCCAAATCATGGTTGGTTATTGAGATATTACATTAAGCTTGGGGTATTGGATGTCATACCTTCAAATGACCTTGTGCCATACCGGGATATTCGATAAAACCGACAGTAACAAAATGGGCACAATTTTCAAACCCCACTGAGCTTCTGTAACCCGAAGGTTAGCAATGCTAACAAGTACATTTAAAAATCCCATAGAGAATGCTAACCAAATGCTAACGAGTGCATTGTGAACATTTTATACAGTATTTGACATGGACAGACGTCTAGCTCATAAAGTTACGCCAAAAATGGTACTCACAGTTTGCTGCACGCACAAAACATATATTAGACAGAAAGGGAAAGGGGATACCTAGCCATTTGTACAACTGAATACCTTCAACTGAAATGTTTTCTAAGAGTTTGTAGCCCTCTCTGAATCAGAGAGGGGCTGCTATAATCAACATCACGTCATCTCTTGATTCTCTTGCTGTTTTACCAAGAGAAGCTTGATTGTAGAAGAAACTAACAAACTTAGCTAGATAGCTAACTAGCTACTAAATTCGCAAACCAAATGCACAGAGCATTGAGCACATTTCATTTCAGTTAACAGTTAACTTAATAATTATAAGATATCTAGCTGGAAAACGTTTAGTTGTGAATTACATACTGCAACGAGATAGCCTGTCGAGTGACTCACAAGCAATGATGGTTATAAACCCTGGATGACTGACATGGGGTGCTGTATTGAAGCCACAGGGCAGCCATCTTGGTACTCCTCCTCCGTTTAAAAAAAAAAAGATTGTAAAGCGGTAGAAATGCATTTATAAATGTCTTTCATTTTTGTCACATTTATTCCATTACAGACACCTTAATGCATACTTTTAACATTAAAAGTTTTGAATAAAATAAAAAATATATTTTTTGTAGAGGGCTAATGTTACTGTCTCAATACAACAGAAAAATACTTAAATACACATGTCGTTTTGTCCTTTGAAACATTTAATTGAAATACTGTATAGTTCTATCCATTCCTATGAAGGACTGCTCCTACTGGGAGAACCAATATGGCCGACCGGTGGTTTCAAAGAAACCCCCTCAATGGCCAGTACATAGTATCAGCAATCCAGGGTTAATATCCATGATTGCTCACAAGGCTCTGGTGTCACGTTCATCATAACGAGGAGACCAAGCAGCGTGATTAGAATACATTCTTCTATTAATTAAACAAAGAACACTTAAACAAACTAACAAACCGAACGTGAAGCTACAAAAAGAAAGTGCTGACAGGCAGCTACATATAGACAATAACCCACAAAATGCCCAAGGAATATGGCTGCCTAAATATGGTCCCCAATCAGAGACAACGATAAACAGCTGCCTCTGATTGGGAACCAATCTAGGCAACCATAGACATAGAAACACCTAGATATACAACAAACCCCTAGACATACAAAACCCCTAGACAATACAAAACTACACAAACCACCCTCGTCACACCTGACTGACTAAAATAATAAAGAAAACAAAGACAACTAAGGTCAGTGCGTGTCACTGGGTCTCTGGTCGTGTGTGCTTGTCACCAAACAGCACGTGACTGGGGACTACGGTAAGCTTCATAATGGATAATGATGTGACAGGTGATATTAAGAACACGGTCTTCTTTATCTCCTAACATGTTATTACACCTATGGACTGCAGGTATTTAACTTAGTAGCTTCTACATTTTTAAAAATGTATTTACAGTTTTATTAAACATTGAATAAATCATTTCTATGGTATTTCCAAATACCCGGTATGGTATACCTTCCAAGTGTAACCAGTGTGAAATGGCTAGCTAGTTATACCAACCTATCAGCATATCGTCAAGTGTAACCATTGTGTGAACTGGCTAGCTAGTTATACCAATCTATCAGCATATCGTCCAAGTGTAACCAGTGTGAAATGGCTAGCTAGGTTATACCAACCTATCAGCATATCGTCCAAGTGTAACCAGTGTGAACTGGCTAGCTAGTTATACCAATCTATCAGCATATCGTCCAAGTGTAACCAGTGTGAAATGGCTAGCTAGTTATACCAACCTATCAGCATATCGTCCAAGTGTAACCAGTGTGAAATGGCTAGCTAGTTATACTAGCCTAA
>NW_027015925.1:0-10742 GCF_036934945.1 Oncorhynchus masou masou | reverse complement strand
TCTGTCAGCTGTAACAAAGCCCCATCTCCTGTCCTGACAGTCTAATATCTTCTGTCAGCTGTAACAAAGCCCCATCTCCTGTCCTGACGGTCTAATATCTTCTATCAGCAGTAACAAAGCCCCATCTCCTGTCCCCTGGACGGTCTAATATCTTCTATCAGCTGTAATGAAAGCCCCATCTCACGTCCTGATGGTCTAATATCTTCTATCAGCTGTAACAAAGCCCCATCTCCTGTCCTGACAGTCTAATATCTTCTGTCTGTCAGCTGTAACAAAGCCCCATATCCTGTCCTGATGGTCTAATATCTTCTATCAGCTGTAACAAAGCCCCATCTCCTGTCCTGACGGTCTAATATCTTCTATCAGCTGTAACAAAGCCCCATCTCCTGTCCTGACGGTCTAATATCTTCTATCAGCTGTAACAAAGCCCCGTCTCCTGTCCTGATGGTCTAATATCTTCTATCAGCTGTAACAAAGCCCCATCTCCTGTCCTGACAGTCTAATATCTTCTATCAGCTGTAACAAAGCCCCGTCTCCTGTCCTGATGGTCTAATATCTCTCCTCTGTCAATCTGTCTGGTTGATGTCTATATGTCATGTTTTGGAGGACGCATGGCTCTCGACCTTTGCCTCTTTAGAGTCCGTATGAGAGTTGTACTAGCGATCGGATAACACAAAAATTGTGAGAAAAAGTGGTTGAAAGTTTACAAAAAAATAACTGAAATGTCATATTTACATAAGTATTCAGACCTTCACTCAGTACTTTGTTGAAGCACCTTTGGCAGCGATTACGGCATTGAGTCTTCTTGGGTATGACGCTACAAGCTTGGCACATCTGTATTTGGGAAAGTTTCTCCCCACATTCTTCTCTGCAGATCCTCTCAAGCTCTGTCAGGTTGGATGGGAGCATCCCTGCACAGCTATTTTCAGGTCTCTCCAGAGATGTTCGATCTGGTTCAAGTCCGGACTCTGGCAGGGCCACTCCAGGACATTCAGAGACTTGTCCTGAAGCCACTCCTGCGATGTCTTGGCTGTGTGCTTAGGGTCGTTGTCCTGTTAGAAGGTGAACCTTGGGCCCTGTCTGAGGTCCTGAGCTCTAGAGCAGGTTTTAGGTTTTCCTAAAAATATTTCACCTTTTTATTTAACTTGGCAAGTCAGTTAAGAATGAATTCTTATTTAAAATGATGGCCTACCAAAGGCAAAAGGCCTCCTGCAGGGATGTGGGCTGGGATTTAAAAAAAATAAAAATAATATAGGACAAAACACACATCACGACGAGACAACACAACACTACATAAGTAGAGACCTATGACAACAACATAGCATAGCAACACATGACAACACAGCATGTTAGCAACATGACAACAACATGTTAGCAACACAACATGACAACAACATAGCATGGTGGCAACACATGACAACACAGCATGTTAGCAACATGACAACAACATGTTAGCAACACAACATGACAACAACATAGCATGGCGGCAACACATGACAACACAGCATGTTAGCAACATGACAACAACATGTTAGCAACACAACATGACAACAACATGTTAGTAACACATGACAACAACATGGTAGCAACACAACATGACAACAACATGGCAGCAACACAACATGACAACAACATGGTAGCAACACAACATGACAACACAGCATGTTAGCAACACAACATGGCAGCAACACAACATGACAACAACATGTTAGCAACACAACATGACAACAACATGGTAGCAACACATGACAACAACATGGTAGCAACACAACATGACAACAACATGGTAGCAACACAACATGACAACACAGCATGTTAGCAACACAACATGACAACAACATGGTAGCAACACAACATGACAACCACATGGTAGCAACACATGTTGCTGCACAAAACAGGGTACAAACATTATTGGGCACAGACAACAGCACAACGGGCAAGAAGGTAGAGACAACAATACATCACGCAAAGCAGCCACAACTGTCAGTAAGAGTGTCCATCATGACGAGTCTCCCAGTCCCTGCCGCTGAAAAACATCCCCACAGCATGATGCTGCCACCACCATGCTTCACCGTAGTGATGGTGCCACCACCATGCTTCACCGTAGTGATGGTGCCACCACCATGCTTCATCGTAGTGATGCTGCCACCACCATGCTTCACCGCCACCACCATGCTTCACCGTAGTGATGGTGTCAGGTTTCTCCAGACGTGACGCTTGGCATTCAGGCCAAAGCGTTCAATCTTGGAACTCTGGAGCTCTGTCAGTGACCATTAGGTTCTTGGTCAACCCCCTGTCCAAGGCCCTTCTCCTCCGATTGCTCAGTTTGGCCGGGCGGACAGCTCTAGGAAGAATCTTGGTGGTTCCTAACTTCTTCCATTTAACAATGATGGAGGCCACTGTGTTCTTGGGGACCTTCAATGCTGCAGCCATTTTTTGGTACCTTTCCCCAGATCTGTGCCTCGACACAATCCTGTCTCTGAGCTCTACGGACAATTCCTTCGACCTCATGGCTTGGTTTTTGCTCTGACATGCACTGTCAACTGTGGGACCTTATATAGACAGGTGTGTACCTTTCCAAATCATGTCCAATCAATTGAATTTACCACAGGTGGACTCCAATCAAGTTGTAGAAAACTTCTCAAAGGTGATCAATGGAAACAGGATGCACCTGAGCTCAATTTCAAGGCTCATAGCAAAGGGTCTGAATACTTTTTTTGTCATTATGTGTGTAGATTGAGGACGTGTTTTTTTATTTAATACATTTTAGTATAAGGCTGTAAACGTAACAAAATGTGGAAAAAGTTAAGGGGTCTGAATACTTTCCGAATGCTCTGTATATCTGACTGTCTGGTTGATGTTAATATATCTCTGTCTGTCTGGTTGATGTTAACATGTCTCTGTCTGTCTGGTTGATGTTAACATATCTCTGTCTGTCTGGTTGATGTTAATATATCTCTGTCTGTCTGGTTGATGTTAATATATCTCTCCTCTGTCTGTCTGGTTGATGTTAACATATCTCTGTCTGTCTGGTTGATGTTAATATATCTCTGTCTGTCTGGTTGATGTTAATATATCTCTGTCTGTCTGGTTGATGTTAACATATCTCTGTCTGTCTGGTTGATGTTAATATATCTCTGTCTGTCTGGTTGATGTTAATATATCTCTGTCTGTCTGGTTGATGTTAATATATCTCTGTCTGTCTGGTTGATGTTAACATATCTCTGTCTGTCTGGTTGATGTTAATATATCTCTGTCTGTCTGGTTGATTCTAATATATCTCTGTCTGTCTGGTTGATGTTAATATATCTCTGTCTGTCTGGTTGATGTTAATATATCTCTGTCTGTCTGGTTGATGTTAATATATCTCTGTCTGTCTGGTTGATGTTAACATATCTCTGTCTGTCTGGTTGATGTTAATATATCTCTGTCTGTCTGGTTGATGTTAATATATCTCTGTCTGTCTGGTTGATGTTAATATATCTCTGTCTGTCTGGTTGATGTTAATATATCTCTGTCTGTCTGGTTGATGTTAATATATCTCTGTCTGTCTGGTTGATGTTAACATATCTCTGTCTGTCTGGTTGATGTTAACATATCTCTGTCTGTCTGGTTGATGTTAATTACCATATATCTCTGTCTGTCTGGTTGATGTTAACATATCTCTGTCTGTCTGGTTGATGTTAACATGTCTCTGTCTGTCTGGTTGATGTTAATATATCTCTGTCTGTCTGGTTGATGTTAATATATCTCTGTCTGTCTGGTTGATGTTAATATATCTCTGTCTGTCTGGTTGATGTTAATATATCTCTGTCTGTCTGGTTGATGTTAATATATCTCTGTCTGTCTGGTTGATGTTAACATGTCTCTGTCTGTCTGGTTGATGTTAATATATCTCTGTCTGTCTGGTTGATGTTAATAAATCTCTGTCTGTCTGGTTGATGTTAACATATCTCTGTCTGTCTGGTTGATGTTAATATATCTCTGTCTGTCTGGTTGATGTTAATATATCTCTGTCTGTCTGGTTGATGTTAATATATCTCTGTCTGTCTGGTTGATGTTAATATATCTCTCCTCTGTCTGTCTGGTTGATGTTAATATATCTCTGTCTGTCTGGTTGATGTTAACATATCTCTGTCTGGTTGATGTTAATAAATCTCTGTCTGTCTGGTTGATGTTAACATGTCTCTGTCTGTCTGGTTGATGTTAATATATCTCTGTCTGTCTGGTTGATGTTAATATATCTCTCCTCTGTCTGTCTGGTTGATGTTAATATATCTCTGTCTGTCTGGTTGATGTTAACATATCTCTGTCTGGTTGATGTTAATAAATCTCTGTCTGTCTGGTTGATGTTAACATGTCTCTGTCTGTCTGGTTGATGTTAACATATCTCTGTCTGTCTGGTTGATGTTAATATATCTCTGTCTGTCTGGTTGATGTTAATAAATCTCTGTCTGTCTGGTTGATGTTAATAAATCTCTTGTCTGTCTGGTTCTGTCATAGCTTATTGTTGTTCCTATGATTGTTTCCCTTTCTCAATGGTTCGGCCTCGTTAATATCTGTCCCCCTGTCCTCCCAGGACTAATGGCAGCAGAGTGACATCATGGCCCTGATGATACCTCCAGTGAAGCTCAAATGGCTGGAGCACCTGAACGGCTCGTGGATCACGGACGACAGCGAGTCCATCTCCACGCGGGAGGGCGTGTCCGTGCTCTACTCCAAGCTGCTCACCAACAAAGAGGTGGTCGTCCTTCCCCAGCAGGTGGGAGCAGAATGAGATTGAGTTAATGGCTGTGTACCAAATGGAACTCGGCTTCTCTGTGTAGAGGCCATATCGCGACACAGCCAATACTTTATTGTCTGCATTGCGCAGAAATGTCGATTTGCGTCACGAGCTCTATATGTCATCGCTAAGCCACAGTGCCAGTTTGTTTATACTATGATACCAACCTCTTGTCAGTCTCTGTCATGACCAACATCTGTTTGGTCCTGAGCACAAACAGATCTGGGATCAGAATAAAAGGTTTATGGAGGCCCACAGTGAAAACATCACATAGCTCTAAACACATCATCACAACACACACTACATAGGACTAATATCAATGCTGTGTCCTTAGGTGTTGTGTCTGAAGGGACCCCAGCTGCCAGACTTTGAGCGCGAGTCCCTGTCCAGCGATGAACAGGGACACTACCTCGACGCACTCCTCAGCAGCCAGATGGCGTTGGCCAAGATGGTGTGTTCCGACTCTCCCTTCGCCTCCGCTCTCCGCAAACGCCTGCTGGTCCTCCAGAGGATCTTCTTCGCTCTGTCCAACAAGTACCACGACAAGGGCAAAGTCAAGCAGCAGCAGCACTCGCCCGACAACAACTCCGGATCGTCCGACCTGCACTCTGTCAGCGAGCGGCCGCGGTCCAGCACCGATGCTCTGATCGAGATGGGGGTCCGAACGGGCCTCAGTCTGCTGTTCGCTCTGCTCCGTCAGAGCTGGATGATGCCGCCGCCGCCCGGCCCCGGAGGACTCAACCTCTGCAACGACGTCATCCACACGGCCATGGACGTGGTCTCCTCCCTGCCGCCCCTCTCCCTGGCCAACGAGAGTAAGATCCCCCCTATGGGTCTGGACTGCCTGACCCAGGTCACCGCTTTCCTCAAGGGAGTGACCATGCCAAACTCCGGGGCGGACGTCCTGGGTCGGAGGCTGGCGTCGGAGCTGTTGCTGGGCCTGGCTGCCCAGAGGGGCTCCCTGAGGTACCTTCTGGAGTGGGTGGAGATGGCCCTGGTGGCGTCCGCCGTGGTCAGCACCATGGAGAAGGAGAAGATGAAGGCGTGTCTGCTGAACCAGGAAGGGCTGATTGGATACGACTGCTTCATGAACATCCTCATGCAGATGAGACGTTCCCTGGTAAGCGTCCTATAAACAACCAATCAAATCTATTCATAAAGCCCTTTTTTTAACATCAGCTGATGTCACAAAGCGCTGTACAGAAACCCAGCCTTAAAACCCCCAAACAGCAAAGCAGTGCAGATGTAGAAGCACGGTGGCTAGAAGAAAAACTCCCGAGACACACTTTATTGTTCATGATTTGTTGAGTACTTCCATTGTGTTCTATAGGTCTATTGTGCTCTTTGTATGACCAGATGGCAATGTATTCCTCCTGCTTCTCCTCCCAGCGCTCCTTATTCTCATGGCCTCTTGATTGATTATGCTACGAGTCCGTCTGTACGGTCACCTTTCTCCATATGCAGTGTAACATGGCCACATGTCTCTGTGGCTGACTGTGTATCTGCTGTCTCCCTATATGTCTCTGTGGCTGACTGTGTATCTGCTGTCTCCCCACATGTCTCTGTGGCTGACTGTGTATCTGCTGTCTCCCTATGTGTCTCTGTGGCTGACTGTGTATCTGCTGTCTCCCTATATGTCTCTGTGGCTGACTGTGTATCTGCTGTCTCCCTATATGTCTCTGTGGCTGACTGTGTATCTGTTGTCTCCCATATGTCTCTGTGGCTGACTGTGTATCTGCTGTCTCCCTATGTGTCTCTGTGGCTGACTGTGTATCTGCTGTCTCCCTATATGTCTCTGTGGCTGACTGTGTATCTGCTGTCTCCCTATATGTCTCTGTGGCTGACTGTGTATCTGCTGTCTCCCTATATGTCTCTGTGGCTGACTGTGTATCTGCTGTCTCCCTACATGTCTCTGTGGCTGACTGTGTATCTCTGTCTCCCTATATGTCTCTGTGGCTGACTGTGTATCTGCTGTCTCCCTATGTGTCTCTGTGGCTGACTGTGTATCTGCTGTCTCCCTATATGTCTCTGTGGCTGACTGTGTATCTGCTGTCTCCCCACATGTCTCTGTGGCTGACTGTGTATCTGCTGTCTCCCCACATGTCTCTGTGGCTGACTGTGTATCTGCTGTCTCCCTATATGTCTCTGTGGCTGACTGTGTATCTGCTGTCTCCCTATATGTCTCTGTGGCTGACTGTGTATCTGCTGTCTCCTATATGTCTCTGTGGCTGACTGTGTATCTGCTGTCTCCCCACATGTCTCTGTGGCTGACTGTGTATCTGCTGTCTCCCATATGTCTCTGTGGCTGACTGTGTATCTGTTGTCTCCCTATATGTCTCTGTGGCTGACTGTGTATCTGCTGTCTCCCTATATGTCTCTGTGGCTGACTGTGTATCTGCTGTCTCCCTATGTGTCTCTGTGGCTGACTGAGTATCTGCTGTCTCCCTATATGTCTCTGTGGCTGACTGTGTATCTGCTGTCTCCTATATGTCTCTGTGGCTGACTGTGTATCTGCTGTCTCCCTATGTGTCTCTGTGGCTGACTGTGTATCTGCTGTCTCCCTATGTGTCTCTGTGGCTGACTGTGTATCTGATGTCTCCCTATGTGTCTCTGTGGCTGACTGAGTATCTGATCTCTCCCCTGACTCTCGACCAGGGCTCGTCAGCAGACAGGAGCCAGTGGAGGGAACCGACGCGGACATCAGATGGTCTGTGCTCTTTGTATGAAGCAGCTCTCTGTCTGTTCGAAGAGGTAAAATATCGACTCAAATAAACAGTTTTTTTTACAGGTCAATTTACATAAAAAAAAAAAAAATTGTCTTCTGAAAAGCTTTTATACTGCTTATAAATGCGATATGTATGGGTTACGAAGGTTTACATGTAGGCAGGTAGCCTTCACAAGTTAAGCACTACTTCCTCCCAGGTGTGCAGGATGGCGTCAGACTACTCCCGTACCTGTGCCAGCCCAGACAGCCTCCAGACCGGCGAGGCTCCCATGTTGTCAGAGACGTGCGAGGTGTACGTCTGGGGCAGTAACAGCTCCCACCAGCTGGTGGAGGGAGCACAGGAGAAGATCCTCCAGCCCAAGTTGGCACCCAGCTTCGCCGACGCACAGACGGTAAGAGACCACAGGTCTTCAAAGGTGTGTGTGTGTGTGTGTCATTTCCTGTTTTTGTCTCTTTTTTAAATTTTTTTATTAAAGCCAGTGGTTCTCGATGCTCTTCTCGGGTGAACCTCCAGACGTTTCACAATTTAGTTTTGTCCTTAAATTAGGTCACCTGATCTGATCAAGGACTTGATGATTAGTTGATGATTAGTTGATGATTAGTTGATGATTAGTTGAATCAGGTGGGATAGCTCTGAATTAGTTAAAATATATGGAAGGGCTCGTGGGGGGCCCAGAGGTTTGACAACCACTGGTTTATAAGGAAAGCTGATTCCCCTCAGTATTACGTCTCTAGAGAAGTTAGCTAAGTGTAGCCTAGTTCTGAGAGGAGACAAAGTGAAACTCTATTGGAGCGTGAAGAGTGGCTTTCATGGATTAAAAAGTAAAGGTTGCTCTGTGCTTCCCATCTTCTGTTCCCAAATAATGGTTGGTTATTGAGATATTACATTAAGCTTGGGCGGTATTCGGATTGTCATACCTTCAAGCCGACCTTGTGCCATACCGGGATATTCGATAAAACCGGCAATGAACAAAATGGGCACAATTTTCAAACCCCACTGAGCTTCTGTAACCCGAAAGGTTAGCAATGCTAACAAGTACATTTAAAAATCCCATAGAGAATGCTAACCAAATGCTAACGAGTGCATTGTGAACATTTTATACAGTATTTGACATGGACAGACGTCCTAGCTCATAAAGTTACGCAAAAATGGTACTCACAGTTTGCTGCACGCACAAAACATATATTAGACAGAAAGGGAAAGGGGGATACCTAGTCATTTGTACAACTGAATACCTTCAACTGAAATGTTTCCTAACGGATTTAACCCAACCCCTCTGAATCAGAGAGGTGCGAGGGGCTGCCATAATCAACATCCACGTCATCTCTTGATCCTCTTGATTCTCTGCTGTTACCAAGAGAAGCTTGATTGTAGAAGAAACTAACCGCTTAGCTAGATAGCTAACTAGCTACTAAATTAGCAAACCAAATGCACAGAGCATTGAGCACATTTCAGACAGTTAACTTAATAATTATAAGATATCTAGCTGGAAAACGTTTAGTTGTGAATTACATACTGCAACGAGATAGCCTGTCGAGTGACTCACAAGCAATGATGGTTATAAACCCTGGATGACTGACATGGAGTGCTGTATTGAAGCCACAGGGCAGCCATCTTGGTACTCCTCCTCCGTTCTAAAAAAAAAGATTGTAAAGCTGTAGAAATGCATTTATAAATGTCTTTTTTCATTTTTGTCACATTTATTCCATTACAGACACCTTAATGCATACTTTTAACATTAAAAGTTTTGAATAAAATAAAAATATATTTTTTTTGTAGAGGGCTAATGTTACTGTCTCCAATACAACAGAAAAATACTTAAATACACATGTCGTTTTGTCCTTTGAAACATTTAATTGAAATACTGTATAGTTCTATCCATTCCTATGGAGGACTGCTCCTACTGGGGAGAACCAATATGGCCGACCGGTGGTTTCAAAGCCCCTCAATGGCCAGTACATAGTATCAGCAATCCAGGGTTAATATCCATGATTGCTCACAAGGCTCCTGGTGTCACGTTCATCATAACGAGGAGACCAAGGCGCAGCGTGATTAGAATACATTCTTCTATTAATTAAACAAAGAACACTTAAACAAACTAACAAACCGAACGTGAAGCTACAAAAGCAAGTGCTGACAGGCAACTACATATAGACAATAACCCACAAAATGCCCAAGGAATATGGCTGCCTAAATATGGTCCCCAATCAGAGACAACGATAAACAGCTGCCTCTGATTGGGAACCAATCTAGGCAACCATAGACATAGAAACACCTAGATATACAACAAACCCCTAGACATACAAAACCCCCTAGACAATACAAAAACTACACAAACCACCCTCGTCACACCCTGACCTGACTAGAATAATAAAGAAAACAAAGATAACTAAGGTCAGGGCGTGTCACTGGGTCTCTGGTCGTTGTGTGCTTGTCACCAAACAGCACGTGACTGGGGACTACCGGTAAGCTTCATAATGGATAATGATGTGACAGGTGATATTAAGACCACGGTCTTCTTTATCTCCTAACATGTTATTACACCTGTCGACTGCAGGTATTTAACTTAAAAAGTAGCTTCTACATTTTTAAAAATGTATTTACAGTTTTTTATAAAAAATTGAATAAATCATTTCTATGGTATTTCCAAATACCCCGGTATACGGTATACCTTCCAAGTGTAACCAGTGTGAAATGGCTAGCTAGTTATACCAACCTATCAGCATATTGTCCAAGTGTAACCAGTGTGAACTGGCTAGCTAGTTATACCAATCTATCAGCATATCGTCCAAGTGTAACCAGTGTGAAATGGTTAGCTAGTTATACTAACCTATCAGCATATCGTCCAAGTGTAACCAGTGTGAAATGGCTAGCTAGTTATACCAACCTATCAGCATATCGTCCAAGTGTAACCAGTGTGAAATGGCTAGCTAGTTATACCAACCTATCAGCATATCGTCCAAGTGTAACCAGTGTGAAATGGCTAGCTAGTTATACCAACCTATCAGCATATCGTCCAAGTGTAACCAGTGTGAAATGGCTAGCTAGTTATACCAACCTATTAGCATATCGTCCAAGTGTAACCAGTGTGAAATGGCTAGCTAGTTATACCAACCTATCGGTATATCGTCCAAGTGTAACCAGTGTGAAATGGCTAGCTAGTTATACTAACCTATCAGCATATCGTCCAAGTGTAACCAGTGTGAAATGGCTAGCTAGTTATACTAACCTAT